>NW_019103604.1:0-220175 GCF_001856785.1 Myzus persicae
TATGAGTAGAAAGACAGAGAGAGAGAGCATGTAGATATGTAGAATAATCGGCCGATATCCCTATACACGGTATTAGTTAGTGTGGCCCAGGCAGTGGAGACAATAGAGGGGAGCGTGTGTGCGTTCGTCGCACCGGTAGGTATTGTCGTCGATCGGCGGACTTGGACCCACGGGACAAAGTCGCTATCGCACGCACACGGAAACATTATCTATGTATATATAATATTATAGCCTAGTTTATATTGATGGTCAACTGGTCACTCATCTTTTGATCGTCACATCGGAACAGTTTATGTTTTAATAATTGAATTGCATTATGTTCGGATTACCCGACGAGACCAAGTACCTGGTTCTCGTGAAAAAGTACATAGTGCAGAAGAATGAAGTGTGAAATACGATAAACGTACAAATAATAACCTAAAAGTAATGTGAGCAAAAAATATTTTAGTGCGAAATAGTGTCACGAAAATGTAATTTCAGTTTTAGTATTAGAAAATCAAATTTCGTCAACAAAAAATCGACAGAATACATATTGTTTTTATCAACGACTTATTTCATATGTCAGAACGGTCATTCCGGATGACTGCTATAGAATTACTGCGAAAAATTATGTTTGCATTACTTAGTATGTTACATTTACTAGTTTTCGAATTTTTAAAATGTGTAATATAGACGCTCAGTGCAATAATTTATCGTACTCCAATATTTAAGTATTCGAGTAAATTGCAGATAAAAGTAATAATTAAAGAGACATTTCAACTTGTTTTATTATAGGCACTTACAAATACTCACGAAATATTTTACTCAACAACTCAACTCAGTAAGTATTTTTATATGCATATTGTATAAAATATTAAAACCTGGCTTAAGTAAAATATCAGTATACATTCTCGTGAAATATTTAACGATAAAATTATGTATGAGTTTCGAAATTATTTATTTTAGCACTATGTTATAATTTAACTTGTGTATAAGTCGAATTGTATTCAATTATTTATAACATACTGAAAGAACTTATCGAATTATATTTTTCATAAATAAATGTATAATTTATACGGTCATATATGGGAGAATGTGGTAGAACGGGAAATATTATATTAAAACCCAATTGTACAGCATCTTATTTAGATAGGATACTCAAATTTTTGAAAAGTTCAAATCTGTCGTATCGACTTCTTATTACTGCAGGTATATCTACGATTTTTGAGAAATATTAACAAGTTACATAAATTGTTGTGAACTTACATTAACATTTACAAATCAAATAAAAATTTGAGTTACTCTAGTTTATAATTGTATTCAAACGATTGAAAGTTTTCTGTTTAGTTCTTAGTAGTTTTGTAATTTGTTACAAATTTGAATTATACGATTCAACAACTAAACATGTGTGGATGGATAGGTACTAATTAGATACTTGGTATGCATTATATTATATGCGATACTATAATTATATATTTTGTAAAATGTCGTGTTTAATTATATTGAATTTATATAGTAGATATTATTTCATTTGACATTTATATTAAGCTTTTAAGGTATAATGTTGTCACTAATTTTGAAATTTAGTGACTCAGTGACTTATTAAATTTAGAAAAGTTTCTATACGTCGATACTCGATACTACACTGTGTCACTGCATAGTATTAATTATAATAAGTAATGAAAAAACTAGACGGATAAAGTAAACTCTTTGTATGCAGCATAACCGTTGTTGTTCGCCAATAAGAAATGTTTAATTTCCATCCAAAAAAAAAAAATTGTAATCTCTAATGTATATTCCGTCCACATTGTCAGTTGTCATTAAATTTATTAAATAAAGTTATTGCGTCCCGGGTAAGGCATCGCGAGTTTCGGCGTATTTGGCACTCGCTCGACCGGCGACACACGACGCTTCGAAAACCACAAATAAGAAAATACTCGAGGGGTATCGTGGAGAGGGGTGCTCCTCTCTTGGCTTGCAAACAGCCACGCCGGTGTAAAGGTCATTTATTTTATTTACTTTTCAATGACTGAAGTGTGCGTATACACTATACATACTGTATAGTTATTGCAAGAGGAGTTTCGTGCTCACGTATTACCATTGATTTTAAATTTACTAATTTTCAGCAGTTGAGCAGTACTTAACGATCTATCGAAGTAAATAAAAAGCAATTATGAATTCTCAAATTAAAATCGAAATTAGTAGCTATAGTTGAAAACCATATAGTATGTTATATGTGTACACTGTGTACAGACAAAAAAACTGACGAATGTAATACATTTTTCTGCAGGTAATCAATAAAAAAAATAATTTTTTTTATAATTTATAAACACTTGCCTTATATTTATAAGATACCTTTTTTTTTAATTTCTGTTTCTTGAAACTGAAAATTAAAATTTGGCTAAAATTTTGTTGGAAAATTCAGAGTCCTCCATTTTGTAAATCTGATTATAAGAACAATTTGATGGTAAAAAAATGTATCTTAGCCAAGCAGCTTATTTTTTAGAATATTTAAAATATCATAGTTAAAATAGGTATATAGCTTTTTGGAATAAATTCATTTAAAACGTAATAACTTTTTCTAAATATTATTGTTGAGGATTTCCTGGCATGAGTATATACTTTTTTAAATTATTTATTATACAAATAATTTTCACAATTTTTGTCACAAGTTTGACTATCAATTTATTTTTGTCAGATATTTTTTAGACCCTGTATATTTGATACGTCAAATTTGTATATTATATAATACTTATGGTAAATTTATGGAATTTTATACTTTTTTTAAAAAATCATTTTTATTTTTACAGAATAAATATTTATAATTATAATTGCTTAATATATTCATTTTTTTTCTTTTACATTACTCATTTGAACTAAAATAATTTAAGTTATTTATTCAATAATTAATTATATAATGAATTTAAAAAAAAAACGTTATTATCATCACACCTACATCACCTACTTCGAAAATTGCATACTACTATTATAATAGATATAATGACGATATATTAATGTACGCTTAAGGTCCTATACCTATTATTGATCATTTTATTAATGCTCATCACACATCACGACAGGGATAGGATTTTGGTTACACTTTTCACTTTCCTCATCTTCTAACAGGATAGTGGTGTGTTGCAGTTTAATAATTGAAATTAATACACTCATATAGAAACAATATTGAGAAAATTGAATAGTTACTTATTCAATGAACAATAACAAATTTCAATTTGTAATATTTAAGGGTGCTAAATGAAACACTTTTAGCTACAATAATCCAAATTCTCGAAAAATTGTTTACGGTATGTTATATATAGGGCATAGGCAGTAATTTGAAAACAATAACTCATCATTGCAAAATTAATTTATACTTTGGTAAACTCATAATCCAAAAAAATAGAAATTATTATTCCTTAAATTTATTTTGCTATTCTTATAACCCAAATACTCCGAACAATATGCTTATTATTTTTATACTTAATAATATTGTAGCTGTCGTTTAGTGGTGATTTAAATTCATAAAATCATGCAACTTTTTAATTAAATAATTATGCCTGAGTTTAACTTGAAGAAAAAAATACTTAAAAATAGTTTATAAAAAGAATTTCCGACCAAAACTTTCAAACACATTTCAAAAAAAAAGTTTATACCGAGGATACATAGCTTGTCTTGTTGTTAAAAATGGTAATACTTGTATATATTTTTAAACGAAAGGCATAGTGGATTCACTAGCCGGATGTGATGAAGTAAGAAGTTTTGGTATTTGCCTCAAGACTAGTACGTGACGAGTATAAAGCTGCACTACAACCACCAAGCGCGTACCGTTCCTATCTACAGAATATATTTTAAGCAATGTGAAACTATCGATTATGAACCTTTTTCTCCGAAACGGCAAGAATGAACAATTTTTTTCCCATGAATTTCTTACAAAATGTAAAATTTATTTTATATTAATAAATTATTATATACAAATACACTAAATATGTTAAATTGTATAATGCAATTGTTCTAGTATGATCGAAGTGAAAATTGAAGGCGATACAATATTAAGAAGTACAAAGTTTCATTTCATTATAATATATTAGATTGTAAATAGTGTACGTTTCGTCATTCTATAAAAATTACATACTGTTTTTAACAGAACTGACAAACATAATATGATCATTAGGTACTATATCTTTCGTTCAATATTACTCAATATTTCTAACATAATATTATCAGGTACCTAGATACATTGTATATTAACATGTATTTAAAAAAACAATTTACTAACAATTTTAGAATAAATGTGGTAAGCTGATGATTTTTTGAGCATAGTTTTTTACACTGTGACTAGAAAATGGTCCTTCGTTAGATATACTTATATTTACCTAATAATAAAAAAAAGATAATTTATCCTTTATTTAACATACTATTGGTTAACCGTCAATGACAACATACTGTAAGTTTTGGATAACATACTATAAGTTTTGGTAAAAAAAAAAAATGATAAATTACTAGTTTTCATTTCTACCAACATAGCAGGGTATATTATGGTAATTATTATTTACATCATTTATATTTGTTTCAAAAATAATTTTTTTAAATAACAACTACATGCATAATACTAATTGTTAAATTTTACTTTTAGCTATGTTTTTCAATATTAAAGTTTATAAATTATACAATTATGAAATATATTATTCCAAATTTAACAAAAATAAATCAGTGTACTTTCTTTTTAATAATATTAAATCAAGTTGTAATTGCTTCATTATAATGTGTTAATATTTATTTAATTTTTGATAAAAAATATTGGTATATTAGTATAATATTAGTCTAATAAATCATCAAAATGTTTTTGGGTATTAATTATCTTTTAACGCCTAATTATTAAATATTTTGAACGTATCTTACATCTCATTTTTCAATAGCCTAATTATTTCTTAACAAAAACTATACGATTTTTCAAATTACAAGTTTTATTATGTTTGTTTATTTTAATTATAATTTAGACGTGACCAATAATTAAATATTTAAGATATTATCTTACATCTCGTTTTTCAATAGCTCATTCTTTAATAATAGCTCTAAAACTTTTCGGATTACAACTTTTTCAAATACCTACTCACAGAAAAATAATATACAAGCTGTATCAAAATCTTTCACAAGACACTAGGGTATTATTGATTTTTTAGCATAGTCGCTCTTTAAATAATTACTAACGAAATCAAAAATATTTGTTTTATACGATTTTAAATGTTATGTAGTTGATAGACGATATAATATCTCTAAAAAAGTCTTTTCTCGTTTAGATATTTTTAAAGTTTTAGTTGTTCTATATTAATAATGATTTAGTCTATGGCTGTAGCATTTGATGTTTTTTTTCATAATATACACAAAATAATAATTATTGTTGGTGATAATTATGCTCACTAAAAGTATTTAAAAAAAATCATAATTATTCGCAATTGTCAAATGTAAACTTTTTTAAAACTATTTAAATTATTTAATTAATACTTGCGTGGCTGGATTTTATGGCGATTAAACTATTTTTATAGCCACGTTGTACTTGTTAAATGTTATTAGATTTGCAAGAATCCCTTGTACTTGGAAGCATAAGTTTAAATCTTTTTTCCCGGTTAGTCACAGCGATTATGTTAGTTTAACATTACTGCTAAACTCCTTAACATATACGTTTTAAATGCTAAAAAGAACTCGTTAAAAGTATATGAAATGAACACTCCTAAGTTGTAGCTCTACATAACACATAACATATATTAATTTAAAATTATCGTACTCCTAACAAGAAATAAAAATAATACAATATGTTTGACTGCACATATTTTTTTTTTATACTTCCAATATTACAATAATTGTTTTTCTGATAAATTGTCGCATTTCTGTTAGGTACCAGTTAAATATTTGTTTCTCTATTTCGTTTTAAATAAATACTATTAAATATTTTGACCAAAATACAAAGAATTTAATTTGAAACTTTTTTAAGCGTTTATTTTTATACAGTACCTATACAATTTATTTTCTTTATCACGCAATTACATTTTAATAACTTTAGAAAATTGCAAATTCTCAAAATGTATGTAAATACGTTTTTAATATTATTTTCACACTTCCAAGATATGTGTATATTTTTATACTTACGGAAAAAAGTAAAAAATGCATTGGTTTTTACACATCAAGTTTTTTTATAGACTTTTTCAGAGAAAAAATTTCAAAAGTTTCATGAAGTCAACTCAGCAGATTGGAAATCGTGTGTAGAGTTTTATATTTATATAAGTGGTAATTTGTCGATTATCTTACTGCAGTCTTCCAGTTTTCCTGAAATCGCAATCCACCATCACAAGAAAAATAATATTTTAAAACAGTATGTTTTCAATGGAGTAGCATAGAAATATGTTGCTATGAGTAATAAATTCTAAATATAATCCTGTTAGTTACAACTTTTCTTCATTTTATTTTACCGTACAACTCCAATTTTAAGTTGGGACAAATTGAAACTGTTCATTGTTCTTAATTGTATCACAATTTACTGCCAGCAACAATACCTGGTCCACATGATTGTTTTCAATTTTAAAATTCCACTTATTATTTATCATTTAAATGGTAATCTAACGTAAAGTAAAAAATCCTATAATCTTGGATTAATGTTGAGCCTTTTTATATAATACGATTATAGGTGCCTAAAAAGAGTGGCAAACGGTTCACTGCTCTCGGTATTTGTATCGATTAGTTTCTTACTCCGATTTATATAAGTAGGTACGCGTTTGTTCGGAAAACGAAAATCTCTCCAATAACCTTATAATAATTACAACATTGTTTTTGTTTTACTGTATTGATAGAATTGTAATATATTACAAAATCGTTCATAGGTACATGCCACAGCATGATTGTAAAATATTATAATGATTCGACATTTACGTATACGAGCTATAATAAGTGATATAAATCATCGCACATAATATACGAGTAAAATTTGTTGTTTTTGTTCTTCTTCACGGGGCACGGTTAAAAATTCAAATTCAAACTTTGTGCTCCGTGTGAGTTATTGTGATTCAACTCGAGTGCAACAGTATGCTAGTGATGTATTACATTGCGAAAGCACATCAGTGGTCCCGGAAATATTGCTCTTTAGCAGTAGATCCGGTGAATTGTATGCATTGTTNAAAAAAAAAAATTGTAATCTCTAATGTATATTCCGTCCACATTGTCAGTTGTCATTAAATTTATTAAATAAAGTTATTGCGTCCCGGGTAAGGCATCGCGAGTTTCGGCGTATTTGGCACTCGCTCGACCGGCGACACACGACGCTTCGAAAACCACAAATAAGAAAATACTCGAGGGGTATCGTGGAGAGGGGTGCTCCTCTCTTGGCTTGCAAACAGCCACGCCGGTGTAAAGGTCATTTATTTTATTTAATTTTCAATGACTGAAGTGTGCGTATACACTATACATACTGTATAGTTATTGCAAGAGGAGTTTCGTGCTCACGTATTACCATTGATTTTAAATTTACTAATTTTCAGCAGTTGAGCAGTACTTAACGATCTATCGAAGTAAATAAAAAGCAATTATGAATTCTCAAATTAAAATCGAAATTAGTAGCTATAGTTGAAAACCATATAGTATGTTATATGTGTACACTGTGTACAGACAAAAAAACTGACGAATGAAATACATTTTTCTGCAGGTAATCAATAAAAAAAATAATTTTTTTTATAATTTATAAACACTTGCCTTATATTTATAAGATACCTTTTTTTTTAATTTCTGTTTCTTGAAACTGAAAATTAAAATTTGGCTAAAATTTTGTTGGAAAATTCAGAGTCCTCCATTTTGTAAATCTGATTATAAGAACAATTTGATGGTAAAAAAATGTATCTTAGCCAAGCAGCTTATTTTTTAGAATATTTAAAATATCATAGTTAAAATAGGTATATAGCTTTTTGGAATAAATTCATTTAAAACGTAATAACTTTTTCTAAATATTATTGTTGAGGATTTCCTGGCATGAGTATATACTTTTTTAAATTATTTATTATACAAATAATTTTCACAATTTTTGTCACAAGTTTGACTATCAATTTATTTTTGTCAGATATTTTTTAGACCCTGTATATTTGATACGTCAAATTTGTATATTATATAATACTTATGGTAAATTTATGGAATTTTATACTTTTTTTAAAAAATCATTTTTATTTTTACAGAATAAATATTTATAATTATAATTGCTTAATATATTCATTTTTTTTCTTTTACATTACTCATTTGAACTAAAATAATTTAAGTTATTTATTCAATAATTAATTATATAATGAATTTAAAAAAAAAACGTTATTATCATCACACCTACATCACCTACTTCGAAAATTGCATAATACTATTATAATAGATATAATGACGATATATTAATGTACGCTTAAGGTCCTATACCTATTGTGAATCAACTCGAGTGCAACAGTATGCTAGTGATGTATTACATTGCGAAAGCACATCAGTGGTCCCGGAAATATTGCTCTTTAGCAGTAGATCCGGTGAATTGTATGCATTGTTATCTAGAAAATAATGCATCGGTTTCGGGTCATATATTACAATGTAGTGTAATGTGATTTCGATATCAAATGGAATTAATCTTGCCGAAATTTCGTGCACGTGTTACGTGCGGTCACGAGCGTTTTCGTATTGACCATATATATAATATTATAATAATATAGGTAATATGCAGTATTGCCCATATAGTAATAAACATCACATGGAATAAAAAATTATAGTTATTATTCATAGCCTATAATAGGTAAGTACATCATAAATAATTACACTATGTTTAAACAATCGCCGTCAATCACACAAATGTGAAGAAAAATTATATATTTTTAGAGTAACGAAATCAAACTATATTATATATACGGAGTGACTCAACAGTCACGAACAGGCCACACTATATTATATACTGTACTATGCTGTCGCGTCTACATTTCAAAATTACCCATCTACGTTTAAAGCAAAAACATCGATGTTAAAATCATTTTATTTCGTGATGAGGTAAACCAAAAAGTAAGTAGGGACCTCTACTATAAATCATGTTATAATGTTGTATCATTGTAATGCAGTAAACTGTATTTACTAAAACTGTTTTAGTATAATAGTATAATAGTAAATTTAAGTTTATTTAAAAAATGTAATGACCAATTAATAATCGGCAACAATACAATGTTTAAATTATATTTATATGTGCTATCTTCATATTATTATAATAAAGTTGTGTCCTTCTAATACTGTTTTGGTAAAATAGTTTTCAGATAGCAAAATAATTGACGGCTACAAAGACGGCGAGACATTATTATATCGCTGCTCCAGGTCGGTCGATGAGAATTTTGATTAAACCGAATTCCGAAATCAATGTCGTGTCGCTGCGGCAACGGTGACGTGCCGTTCGTATTTTTTTTTCCCCGTCAGCCGTCCTTAGGTAGGTACTCAATACTCCCACGAAACGGACAATACTGTCGGTCGACGTGGGTGTGAGGGGGGTGGTGGGTTGGTTGGGAGTGATACGAGCTCGCGGGAACTCTGAACCTTGACGGCTATTGTTGTCGCACTACCACCGACTATAAATATTATAATATTATTATTACAATAATACTATGGAAACACACGGCGGCCAAATGTCCGAAAATTAGAACGGATTTGAAGTCAAAAGGACATCGTGACGGACAATATTATTTGACATACGCCGTTATCATCGCCGTTCGCCGTGATCAGTACGCTAATATTCAGCATAATACACATTACAGACGTTCCATATTTTATACGATGTGCAATCAGTTCACTATATTATGTCCCTTAAAAAATATATACACAATATATTGTGCTACGTCGGGGGTGATACTTCCGGTTAGGTTGAAAAATCGTGCAGAATCCGCTAATAATGTGAACAATAATCGAATCTCGAGACGATGAGAAAATAATGGCTAAGTGCGAACAGTACGTAACCGATTTGGAGGACACGATGTGTATCAACAACAATATATTTTTTCGAAGGTTAATAAATTGTCGACAACGTGTACACAATATTACCAATATCTAAAATATCATATGCACCCTGCTTATTGCTTAACCGTTTTCATAAATTGTTGTTTTGTTTTAGATATGTTAAATTATCAACTATGTACCGAATGCTCGTAGGTAGTGTCCTATACACATAAAGATAATGTAACTTTTGTACGATGAAAGGAGGAGGTCAATAGAAAAATACCTAACCTACGAACAATAAATAGAAATATCAAATTAATTATATAATATTATAGTATTTATATGCAGTCAGAAATAAAAATTAGATGCAAATAATTTTAAATGAATCCGACGCCGATGCTGAAATTCAAAGGTCTGGATACGTCTGTTTATTCAGATTAACGTTATATTATAATACTACGATGATATTAGTTGTCACGTTTACTACTACCATATTTAAAATTATAATATCATCGCGTGGACCCGGATTAACAATTAATTCTGAGAAATGAGATTGGTGATTCAATCTGTTGTCTATATCTATATGGTGTATCTTGACAATCTTGTGACTTGTGTTGTATACTATACTGTTTAATTATATCATAGTTGTACTATATATCGAATTCGTATATCGTCACTACATCTTCGTATGTGTTATAAGTAGAATAATCACATACAGTTCTTTGAATGCAAACAACAATATTGTATTTGAAGCTTTTTAAAAAAAATTGAGGTTTAAAAAAATATTTTTAAAAAAAACCACTGTAGAATAGACATCCCACATTTACTCGTCTCGTTTAAGCCTGAGTAATAAGTGAAACTAGAAAACGAGAACGAATTGCGACGGGCGAGAATCAATTTTCAAACACCTTTAAACAATAATAATTATTCAGTCGTGCTGACAAGTTACGGTGGGCAATACAATTAATAACAATATATATACACGCCCTCACGCTGCTTCCATTCGAAAGAAACAGCGCAAAAGTTTTCCAATTTCAGTGGCCAATGACGGAGTGGCAAGGGTATCGTTTCGCTCTATTTTACACACAAAGAAAATATAACGTAGGAATTCCCGAAAACTTTTTACATTCTGTAAGCGCGGATCAGTGTGGACTGCACAATGGCTATAATGACGCTGTGTGTTTTTGTCTTACGAACTGCATGGTTTGGTCAATGTGTACACAATTTGTTTACTAACCAAACGACAGAAAAACAAGATATAGGTACCATACGATGGTATTATAATATACCAGTAAGACTTCGTGTGCTTTATCATTTCGATCGACTTTCTGCTGCAAGGTATGACCATATAACAACAAATAATATTGATTTTTGGAGCATTGGGAACTAAATGCCCCTATTACCGTGGTTTGGGCGGTTGGTTTTGAGCAACATGTTTGAACGTATGTGGGACGAGAATTCGTCGCTAAAAACTCAGGTGGTCACCCATCCGGGAGTGAACAACGCCAGACGATGATTGACCAAAACACACATGAGTACATTAGCGAACATCGACTGACCACCACTTCACACCAGGCCCCAGTATTATATACAGGGTGATATTTTAAGCATGATGGTCACACTATTTTTATGATTACATTTCATATGTACTACAATTCTGGTTTTTGAAATTTTTAAATACACTTGAATAGAATATTTTTGAATCCGTGAGGTTTTTTGTACCACTTAAGGATAATCCTCTGACAATACAAACTAGTAACTACTTTATTTCAAATAGGACCCTACCCTTCTTAGATTTTAATTTTTAGGTACACCTAATAAGCAGTTTTTTTGAGAATTTGTATGTATCTAAATTAAACATTGAGGGAGTAGTTTTTGCGTTATATAACTTTGTGTAATAAGTATTATATGTCTACTTCAAAGGATTGATAGTAGATATGGGACTTGACAACTTGACATTATGACAATTTGAAAAAATATTCTGTGATTACTATTGATCTATCAATAAAAATAATTTGTAAAAACGATACAAGTATAATAAATACATGGTATATAATGTAATATTTCATACAGTTTATATTTTATAAAGCCATTTTTAAGGATTATTATCCTTAGTATAACAATTTTAATAACCCAAAATCTACTCATTAGAATTTTGATTTAGACATCATCCCAAAGTTCACTCCTTAAGTAGAACAAAAAAACATCAGAAATTTGAAAATATGGTATTTATGTATAAGTACTTAACAATTCTAAAATCAAAGTCTGAATAAAATGTAAGGGAAAAATGGGAGTGACCATTATTCCTTAAAAATCAACCTGTATATAACAATAAATACTCTATACTTACGTATGTTATTCGAATATTATTATGGTTTAACAGACATTTTACACAAAGCTCTACTGTATTATAATAATAGGTTCACATATTTGGCGAAATTCCATTTGTTGAGTGTATATTATGATACAAAATTATAACATAGGTTATAGCATTAAAAGTTCTTACGCCTGTATACTTATTATTCTTACGATATCAATCCAGGTCACTTCGGTCTTCAACTAAATACGTAAGTACGACGAAAAATATAGCGTCATTTTACTATTAATGTTTTTTTGCAGTGTAATGACGTAGGTATGAACGTTGAAAACCATTATTTATTAACACTAATTTTCTGGTCACCGTGCTTTGACCTTTTTTTTTGTCGGTTGTTTAAATACGATCGTATTTATTCGTTCTCCCACACATTGAATCATGTATAATTCGATATGCATTACTGAACTGTCGGTGTTAATTAAATACCAATGATTTTAATAACAACACATTAAATCATAATATCGTTTAATATTGCATTGCCATAGTCCATTGCATACTTATACATATTATGTATAATGATCCAATATATTATTATTTTACGTAATTTGTTATTATTGTAATATATTATAATAATTAATAATATTATATAGACTTGTTTTTTTTTTTTTTTTGAATACACAAATATGAATATAATAATATACCTACTGTTTGACATTTATAGATAGGTACGAATATTTTGAACATCAAAGAAATTAAAATACAGAAGCATTACCGAAAATTACAGTGTTGAAGTGGAGGAAAATAATAAAATATTATTATTAATATTGAATTGCATATGATTTTATTGATAAATATTATTTGAGGAATAAATAATTTAAAAAACAAAAATTATGAGTTGCAATAATAATACATATGACGTGATATGTAACAAATCAGTTGTTTAAACAACGTAGTCGTGGTTTATCGGCAACACTGTGACAGACATTAATATTTCTACGTAATTATAATTTGTATATTATGCATGTCTATATTATATAATGTAAGGTAGGTGTGTGTAGGTCTGTGTACTGAATAGAAGTTTCGTGTTTAAGACCTTAAGTGCACAGAAAACAAGACGAATGCTGAATTGATAAAATCTTTAGTCTGTCACGTGCACTGTGGGAGGCATGAATATAAAATATGTCTGACCGAGGTGCCAAAACTGTTTACTCATATTATATATATATATATATGTATCTAAATAATTACTATACTTCCGTAAGTTGTATTTTCGGTAAAATCGATTATTCACCAACAATTTATACTTGGGTATTAATAAATTAATGTACGAACCGCTTCAGCAGTCCTATAATATAAAACTTTTAATTTCGATAAATATAAGACGAATACAGTGTGCAACTATGCACCCTCCATACCATACAATCTTGTCGTATCATAACGAATAAATCACTTCATAAAATATAAACAATTATTATTGTTATATTACTTGAAATTAACTACACAATCTACTCGTAGATCTCAGCAGGACTGGGTCACGTCATATCGAATCTTTAACTTAGCAGAAGGTCGCAAAAGCGTCTAATGCCAAGTAATCTCATTTGTTGGTCTCCATTTTGGGTCCAATAATCACACTTAATTACAAATCCGGTTATATTAAAAATGGAAAAAACATATTATCAGCTGTATAACTAAATTGGGTTTTCTTTCTATTGACAAACAGTTATAATATATTGTTGTTAATTACTGGATGTCAGACATGGACATTTATCAATATCTGTATTCGTATACACTTTTGTTCATTTATTCTAAATAAAGGCTTCAACAACTGCAAAGTCATTAGCTTACGTTTACAACAATTAAAAACATGACTAGTTAATTATGGTAGTGTTACAGTTTATTGGTATACATTAATTTTCTATAGTTAATTACGTAATATATCTTAATATTATAGATGCATTGGTATCAATATCGATAGTTTTTAAATAGTTTATGATATTTTAAACGGTATTCATATCTGAAAAAATTACACATTTTTTTTTAATTCTGAGCAAAGAGGATAATGTATTGGTTTTAAAGGGTAAAAGTGATGCTATTTCTAGTAGAAAATTGGATACACACAATTAGTTACCTTTAGATTGTAAAACGTAGACAATTTCAATTAAAATCAAAAGTAAAAATGTAGTTTTCCTCACTACTTATGTGAGTAAATTAATAATAATTAATAATTATAATATCGAATAGTTATGTAGCATAATATCATTAATATAAATAAATTAAAGGTTTAATGTTATTTTTATCCATTTTCTGTATTAAGTAGGTACTATAATATAAGCGCATACACAGTTATTTTAAATAAATATAAATATCCTGATATATGATACTATCATAAATTACAGAGTAAATCTCACAATTCCATTAAATGCATTTTTTTTTTATAAAAGAATGATTTTTAAATTTAAATTTAATTTAAACGATAAATTACATTAAGCTAAAATATTTTTTATTATTATAATTATTGAATTATTATGTGATGCGCTTAATAATATAAAAATATATTATATTTTAAGACAACAGAAACAATTAATTTTAACATTATCCTCAATAAGACAATATACATACCTATACGTGAGAAAAGCGCCAAAAGGGTTTGATAATGGCATAGTGCTGCTGAATAAGTAACTATTTAATCTTATATTCTAAATTAATAATAGAATATGTAATCTTTTGTTATCAATAAGTAATTAAGTTTATTATTTATAATAATAAGTCTACCCCTGCCATGGTGTTAAATAGTATATTCTTTATTATTATCATTAACACCCTGTTATAAATTAAAGAAATCTCCACAAGCGTGGATCACTGTATCCTGTCTAGATTTTAATTTTGTAATTTGTATTGGATACAATTAACATAGCTTATTCATAGTTAGTTAACTATATTCGTATTTATTAATGGAATATTATGCTTACAATATTATTTCATAATCTATATAAATACAAATGTTGTCATTTCATTTGTTAATGTTCAATAATTTATAAAAATGGTTATTCCTTCATTGCAGAGTAATTTTTGGAATAATATAGTATCTACGTATTATTAATACCTATACAGTATGTATTCAAATCCCATTCTCTTCTCATTGTCAATCAAATTGACTAAATTTGGTTAATATGTAATTCATCTTTAGCTGTGTTCTGCAGGTTGGTCGTGTACTCGCAGGTCATGTACTCACGTAAGATGGTAAGAGGCTTACTTATTATTATCATCGAGCAATCGTGGTGTTAAAAACTTATTTTCGTGAGGCTAATTCTTAAACTATTTCATATATTTTAAGGTAAATAGTAATTTTAATTGCACTAAGTTGTTGATGAAATATTATACAAATATAGAAAATGTTTATGAAAAATTAAGCGAGCTGGGAAATATTAGATTATTTGGTGAAGTAATAGATTGTAACATTAACATCTTGTTATAAACAAACACGTATTGAACAGAATGCGATTGGAGTGTTTGTAAAGTCGTTAATACCTATGACCTAATAGGCCGAATGCCACCGTAAGTTGATGTCTGAATAGAGCAGAATCAAAGACCACGAAGTAATTTTATCTAATAACATGCTGGCAGGCCAGGATACAGCGTTGGGCAGTAATACGAATACCATCATTGGTTGACCGAGCGTTTCATATAACTGCAGTAAGTTATTGGAGGTCGTTATACAGCATGTTAGAAATGTCCAAAGGTGTATACAAGATATTATGGTAGTAGTGGTATTAAACGTGATCTGTATTCGATTTAACGTAGGTACCTACAGTTATTCCTTATTCATCATAATATAAAAACGTAAGAAGTTGATCCAATGGATTTAGTAATTAGTGTTAAAGGAGTATAATAATTGTTTGTAGGCAATGCTGAGAGTTTAATGCAATTAAAATGTTATTATGATAAGAAAAAATATTATAACACAACATTCAGCAGCACTTAATGACGAAAAGAAAGGTTGTAATTTAACCGTGAAAAAATATCATGTTTTATAATATATTAAAGGCAACAAACAAAAGGTGGATTTGTGGGTACATCTCTGCTATACTATACATTAGGTGTCTAGAGAGTAGAAAATCATTGGAGAGGATGCGTTAAATTTGTATTCAATAACCATTGTATACAAAAAAACGATTTTGAGCGAAGACGGTCCATCAGCCTATTATATTACTAAGTAAATGACGTTATGAAATTGTTGTGACTGAAGTAATTTATTTTACTAATACCTCATAATGTATATGATATTATAATAATGTACCTACTCGAAAAGCCTCAAGTATCAACAATCAATATTTTTAAATTACACAAAAACAACTAAAGTGTACTGTTATACTAGGTTTTAATAAATAATTTCGTCATAATTTGAACTTAAATTTGTGTAAAAAATAACTTACTGTGTTTAGATACATTTTAGATTTTTTGGTTGTATGGTGCAAACAATTTATGAGAATTCTAGTTTTAAATTTTAAATTCTTAGCTAGAATTAAACATTTTATAATTCCTTAACTACTAAATAATTTGAAAGTTATCGAGATTCAATAAAATATGGATCTTTCATATTTATTTACTACTAATAAAATAACTTACAAAGAACCTTATATTAAATTTTGAAGGTTTCTGACCCAATGAATAAAATTTTGTCAAAATTTACAAAATACAAAACTAAAAGATTTTAAAATTTAAAATATCTTTAAATAACTTAATACAAATCAAAATATTTTGGAAATTTTATCATGTATAGAAAATGATGAAATAATCACTTGATGCAAATTTCAAGTAGGTACCCACTGAGAATAGTTTTCTAAAAATCCAAGATAACAAGGAAATCGTTGTATGCAAATTTGTTAATTAACAGGTTAATATCAAATGTCCTCTGACTTCAAATGCTCGTAAAAAAATAATTTTTACATTCCAGTAAATGTTTTTTTTCTTAATACACATAGAAAACATATAAGGAATTTTGTAAAGAAATCTCAAACATTTTTTTTTCTAATTGATGGACAAATGTTTATGAATTTCGAACTCATAATAATTAATTAAAAAAATTGTATGGTGCATAAAAATTGCATGTCATACGGTCATTTTTTTAGAGTGGCACAAAAATACAAAATACATTTTTTCGAAAACCAGTTTTGATTGAAAATCTCAGTTTTTTCTTTGTTTTTCCTGATACTTTTCCAAACAATAGAGATTCTTAACACGAAAGTTTTTGAAGAAAATAGAAACATTTTCACTGTCCAAAAAGGTGATGACAGACATAACAAAAACACACATCATTGTAAAATCAATACATTTATCGTTCTCCTCAGAATCTAAAAGTAACTATATATTATATTTTTCATTAAATGCTATCTGGCATCATTGTTTTGTAGTTATTGTAAACACACCAAAACTAACAAATAACAAAGATTCGTTATTTATAAACATTATTTTCAATAATAGTTCGATATTAAATTATTGTAGTTATTTTTATTGTCTTCAAAAACTGTCCCACCTATAATTTAAAAATATATTCCAGTATACTAAACATTTAAAATATTTATTTGTACGCTTTTTTTATTACCTATTTAAATAGCCTGACACTCTAAATCAGATTTCAAATAAGTCAAAATAAATTTTTACAAAACATTAGGAATTAAATTACGGACATTTTTTTTGTCGACATTATTGACATTTAAATGATGCTTTTTATATTTTATAATTTTTACACGACCTATTTATGAAAATTTTAAATCCTAGTAGAACATTATTTCATTTTATTCAAATAATTATTTGTATTTATGTAAATGTAACTTTAGATTTAATATAAATTAATAAGTGAACACATTTTTAATTTTATATTTAAACTTTTTATTTACAACTGTGTGTTCGTCATTTTGTCGTATTTATGAAAAAAATAAAATTATTGAAGAGCAAAATTGTCTTGCTGATGGTATTATTGCTGCAATATCAAGACTACAATGGCTGTATAAGGCCAATACCAAAACTTAACCCACACTACAGGAGTTTTGTAACCTTGCAAATTTGATTGTATTTTTTTTTTTTAAACATTTTCTCGGAAAAACACATTTATGGTATGTTAAATGAAATTATTTATTAGGAATCTAATAAATATGTTAATGTTAAAATATGTAATTTTGAAAAAATAACGAATTATTGAGAGCAAGATAAGCAATAATTGGATATATTTACTTTAAAGTGGTTTTGTAACAAATAGCAATTACAGAAACGTAATGGAAATATTTTAAGCTGCAGAATATGACACAAATTTTAATGTGTGAGCTCAAAAACATTATATTATAATAATAACATCAGTCACCGATACGGGCGGTACGGTATATTAATAAACCGAAATATTTATTTAGGGCCGTAAATACATCTCTCGATTGAATATAATACTATAGTAACATAGTTTAATTATAGTTGGTACTTGGGGTATTATTATATTGTACGTATTTATTTCGTGTGTTATTCACGTAATTGTGTATTGTGTACACTAATATCGATTGACATATTATTTGAAACGGTGACGTTTAAACGTAGAAACTTACAAAATCAATTTATAAAAAGTTTATTCATATTATTATATTAATAATTGAAAAAAAAATGCAGGGTTAAATAATTGCTTATGTTTGAATCATATTCATAAATTCTCTATCCCTCTACATGACGTATGTACCTAGTATAGTTTTATCTTAGATAGAGATAATATACGATTTTCTGAGGGTCGCTAGAAATGTATCAGCAGCACAGACCCTTGATCATGTACATTTCAAACTAAAATATGACTTAAAAAAACTATTGGGTATACCCCCTTAACTATTGTGCCTAGGAAATGCCTAATGTGATTAATTAATGTATCAATAAACATAGACTGTTTTAAATATTACAGAAACCTATAATATTTAAAAGCACTGGATCAACTAATTAAATAAAACAATTCATAAATTCCAAAAATTACATCAAATATCATTATTTAATGTTTAAACTATCTGACTGTTCGTATTTTACCAATAAGCGTATAGTAAAGTATCGTGTATTTTATAATTATGCTTAGGTATACGTTTTGTAAAAACCTCACCACTTATAAGTTCTTTTATCAACAAAAACCGGTTTCTTAGATATGCAATATTAAACACCACTATACAAGTACAATATTAAAGTATTCTAATGTTCTAATGTTGGTAATTAAAATAACTGAGGTAGGTAGAGAGAGGTATAGTTTTAGACCATGGGGTATATATTTTTAATAATATTTATTAAACATTTATATTTAACACTATGCTAAAAAAGAAAATGTAGAGTATAATTTATTAATTTATTTATTGAAAATAAATTTAAATAACGATGTTACATTTTTAGAATATTATAATGTTAATTATGTATCTATGTACTTTTATACTATTTGAGTCTGAAATAATATAAGCATATGGTGGGATCTAGAGATGGAGAATGTTCTATAAGACAGTGTGTTTATATGACACATGAATGATTTCTCTGAAATTCCTGCCCCATCCATATCTCAATATCGGGCCCTTTTTATAAACTTTAAAGCATATTTTTGTTTTAGCTCACCCATTTTTTCAATTAAGTATCCACCTCAGAATACAGCCAATCCAATTATTAAATGTTATTATTTTTATCACTCTTCCGTTAATTGGGTTAGACAAATATGTTACCTAAGTACACAATAGACACTGAATTCCTCGAAAGTGGTCGTCAAATTCAAGTATGTAAATTTAATATTTTTCTATGCATAATCTAAGAGCGATTTGCATTAACTGTGATTAAAAATAAATTTGTGATTAACATGATCAAATATTAAAATGATGAAATACCAATATTTTTATTTTGTCAATACGACCTATATTTTGCAAAAAAAATCTTGATTAATACATCTACATTAAACTAAAATTATTAAAATAATCATGTTTCCACGATTGAATGAATGATATTTTCGTCCCATCGTAGTATCCCCCACCGGTAACATCACTCTCAGTGAAAAGCAATATCCTAACTACGATAGGAAATAATATGATTTATTAAGTAATGACGCAATTATATTGTGATCACATTCTGATGAAACAATTTTAAGTTGAAACTTTGCCATGTAAAACCGTTGTTAAAAGAAATGCAACTATTGATTTCATTTTTAAGATCGTCAAAATGATTAATTTTTGAACCCCGTGTACATTTTAATACAACATTTTAGTATATTACAAAAAAGTACTTTTTAAGTAGGTACCTATTTGTATTTGTTATACTTTTGAAATACAGTATTTGAATCTGTATTTCAAATAAAAATGATACAAAGTATTTAAATACGTATTCTGAATACATTTTTAAATTATTCTCAACAACACTGCCTGTTTAATTAAACCTAACTGAGAGAAACATAATGACGTGTCATTAACTGGTAAATTGTTACAATTTAATATTGTACCTATGGTATTTAAACAGAAATTTACTATAATTGTTAATCGTTATATTTGGGTCACCACAAAACATCCTGGTCAAAACTATCTTGGGTAGTAATAACTAATAGCGTTTGGAAGTATTAACAGAAAAAAAACCAATAATCCAATTTCTTTCGCAATCACCTATAATATTTTTTGTATTTTTAGTTTGACATTTATGATTTATAAAGTTAATAAAGCTCTTTATACATTTAGAGTCTAAAATAATACTGTCACTATCAATTGTATCATGGCACGGTTTTTGACTGAATTTTGCTGTTCTTTGACATAGTATTAAGATGGCAGTTAAGATTGGTTTTTTTAATAATAGCGTATTTGGAAAAATGTATTGCTATTTTCTCTTAAACAGATATCGTATGAATTCCAAAGAAAAGGATTTTGTTCCAAGATAAAATTCGAAGATTTCTACTACTAAATTTATATTTTAATTGAAATTCTATATGTTAATTAAGTTCATATTTTTATTATTTACATAAAATAATTATTTTTATTAAATTTCAGGTTGCTTATTCAAATTATACGTTGTACGTATATAGTATAATATAATATATCAGTACAATATATCATAATATCCAGACTTGGTAAAAATAAAACTAGTTGTACAGTTATGCATGTCTTATGCAATAGTTACCACCTATTGTCTAAAAAACATTATTTTCAAACATGCATATTATATTAGGCTATTAGCTTATTTTTAGTTAAAAATAATCACTTTGTTTGCGTACCTAATATATCTTCGCAGCCCATATTTCAACAAAAGGCCGTCTTTCTAAAAGAATATTATTTATTTCAAGCTATTTGTGTACAACGAAGAGATAGTCCACACGCATTCTACTTACATATATTTGTTCTATATTTATATTTTTTGTTAGGTCGATTCGTTATTTTAATGATAAACTTAAAATGCCAATTTCCTATTTGCAGTCTACGAATCGCATTGTAAGAATCACTTCCTTCCTTAAAATATCAATATTGCTTGACCTCTTGGTTTTGGTTATTTATATATTTTTTTGGTATAACGACGTTAATATTTATTTCCATTTAATTTAATTTTAGTTTTAATATATTATCTAGGAAAAAAACGATTAAAACCTACTTTTGTCGGTAATAACTAATATTAGTATTAAAAAATCAACATCAAATATTTCATTACACTTTTGCTGCTTAAAAGTTACCAGCTATATTATTATAGACATAAGACTATAGATATGGTATCCATATTTTAATAATATTATTATAAGCAAGTACCTAGGACAAGTGTATAATATTTGTTGTCTATTTTATTTACTTACACTATTATGTGCTTACATTTGTATTTGTCTTGAAGTAACCGTTGGAGTTTTTACTAAACGATATTCACAAATATTATGAAGTACAAACTGTGCAGTATTTACTACAAGTAAAGTTATCTATAAACTATAACGAAACTCTGATTTAGCCTTTAGCGCATACAATACCATTTGTAACTCTGTGGCCTATGGGTATTGGGTGCACAGTTTTATCAACAATGCTGATAAAATAACGCAAACTCACCAAATTTAATATTAATTTCAACTTAAATTTGTTTTTTGTTTTTCTTGGAGACAAATACATAATACTAAGTTATTACAAGAATAACAATTATTTTCAGTACTTCATTGACACAACAGATTAGAAGTCAGTAGCTAGGTATGATTATTACCTTATTTACACAATTCTGGGGAATTCGGTATTACGCACCAGACTGCAATATGTACTTATCTACTACTATTCTTTTAAATTTTAGAGACATTGCATCCAACAAGGTTGTAATATATTTTCTTGGGTAGAAAGTACAAGATTGTAGTAGAATAATCATTTATTATAAATCTACTCTCTTATTTTAATAGACTTTCGGTATATAATGGTCTATGGATAATATAAACATAATTATAGTAATTAAAATACTTTATATAGGTATTATGTTTATCTAAAAATGTTGAAAACCAAAAGTATGACACTTGCATTAATTAATTATTTAGAACAATGTACATTATTTATATCATTATAAATACAACAATTTTTAATACATTTACAAAAATAAAAATTACAATATATAAGACACTATTAAATATATTTTCCACGTGAAAATAAATTTAATTCATATACAAAAATCTACTTTTTGTGTTTAAGTTTAATGATTACACTATTTCATCTCAAACTGAATTCCTTATTTTAGAACAATTTCAATAATACATTATCATTAATGTTTATGTTACTGGATTGAAAGCTAACCGAAATAAGTGCAATCAGACAAGAGCCATCTCTAATAAGTAATTTTGGGCGCTGTGATTGTAGTTTAAAACAAATAGCAGTAGTTGACTCAGCGGTTTGAGTTTAATTGGTCTGTCATGGAATCAAATAGTATAATTACTTTTATTAAACAGCCCTTACGCTGTATTATAACGCTTGGAGAAATGTAAATGAACGTTTTGACGATCGATTTCAATCATCAGGATAATATTTCCCTCCATAAGGTTCAACAAGAATAAGTCTTATGCTATAATTGTATACTATATCAAACAATGCAAACATATACACACATACAAAGTTATGTTTGGAAATCGTTTGTTTGGAGAGGTACCTACTAAACAAAGTGAAGTACAATTTATAGATGATTTATTATTCATCGGCAGTCCTTTATTAGAAGAGTATAAATATGTCATCCAAATGCATTGTGAAATGTGTTGAAAATTAGTTATGTGTATAATAAATTGTGGTATCAGATTAAAAATAAACGAGTTTTTAAATTGGAATAAGACTTCTCCAATACTTTGGTTACTCTTATGATTATAAAAATATGTTTTTTTACTTCCAACGTTATAATTTATCCGAAGAATTCAATTAAAGACTTTGTTTATTTTTTGTATTAAAATAGGTATGTTTGATTAATTAATTTTTGTATATAAAATATTATGCTTGGAGTAATTAATTTAAAAAACTCGTTTGATCATACACATTTAAACTCAAATCATAGCTGTGAGGAATGTTCAATTGGTTCAACTAGAAGAATGACCTCTAGTTTGTTCAGCTTTGTTATTCTAGTAAAAATATGACAATGTATGAATCATCATGACACTAAGAATAGGTACAAAATAGAAATATTATAATCACTATAAATATTTTTACTTAGAGGACTTATGGTTTTTATACTATTGCATTCACAGTGAGACTATTTTTATGAAAACATGTTGAACATTCAGACAAAAACCTATTTCCGTTGAAAAGATACGACTTATTACCGAAAAAGTTTAATTAAAAATTGTATAATAATAGTGACCACGATGTAACCATAGATTATATTCAATTTGCCAAATATTTCTCCAGAGCTACAATATATATTGTTGTATACATTTATTTGCATGAAATGTATTATTTAGAGAAATTAGTATTCTGGAATTCAGTATTTTGCATTTTGCCAGTTTCCACACATTCTGGACAATCCATGCAACTATGCATATTGAATCAAATCATCGTAATATAATTTCAATGTATGAGTAATTTTACTATACTACTATAATTATTGTTATTGGTGTTTATAGAGTCAATTTTATTTGAATACAAATATGTATCACGAATAATATACATTTTAAAAGCATGAAATCTTAAGCCAAATATAATATATAGAACATAATCCGGAACAAAATTGTCACAGCTCAAAATTCATCAATTATAAACAAAGATATAGTATGGGACATTTCTTAAATACATGGTATCTAAAAATTAAGAATTAGTGGAGTTGGTTCTTAGAAGTTAGGACTATATAAGTATTCCAAAAATCAAAATTTGAATAAATGTGTTATAAAAAAACATGGGAAAGTACATGTTTGATGAATCACAGTGTATAAAAACAGTAACATAACATAATTATATTATAAAATATATTAATGATTTTATTTCAAAAGTATAATCTATATCGTACCCGCGTGTGTTGTCTCTATCTTACACTCGTACGACATGATACATTTTCGTTCACCGGTTTCAATAGTGTGCTGTTTGTTTTGTAGTAGAATGAATTGATCTATTGTAAAATATAAAGGTAAGTTTATTATCTTTGTTATTGATATAATTCTTTTTCAACAAGTTATGATCATTTAAAAATGCACAGTTTCAAAAAAGTCTTACTAAATAACTTATTTGAAAATAATAATATCAATAAAAACCTTACGCGGGGCCTAACTATACTATCATTCTATGGCTGTAAATTTAAGCCAATAATAGTGTAGTTTTAAGGTCACTTGTGTGCAGTTTCTTCGTATGTGGAAGAGTTTCATACTCGGGTGTACCAAGAAGAAGCGAAAATTAGACTAATGACTACATTGAAGCAAAAACAACTACGATATTATAACCACTGACCGGATTAAAATATTATCTACACCACAGACAATAAGGATCTTTATTCAAAAATCGAATTTATATTTGATATGTAGTGTACTAAATTAATAGCTTAAAATTAGATATATATCGTTTATTATAATAACTATTTCTAATATATTATGCTCAATGAATGATACCTGCAATTTCTTCAACATCAATAATTTTCTGGGTCATAAAAAATTTAAATCAGCTCGTTAGTTTAATATTTCAGAAGCTACAGATCTTAGACAACGACGAGGCATCGAAATCATCACTAATTTATCTATTACAAAATTGGTTGAAAATACAATTTTTTGAATACGGTTCCTAAAGAATTTTTCATAATGTATATGACGTCCACTGTTTAATTATGTCGACCATTTTTATGAATCAACTATGAGTCTAGATTAATGATTGTTGTGTATGCAGTATTATGTGAATTATTGCTTGATGGCAATCGAAATATCTCATAAAATAAATACAATATCAAAGTTTCTATAATTTGACAAAACTTAATTTATATTTTGACTGATTCTCTGTGTCTTGTAATATTTAATTTACATTGGTGTTATGTCGTGCCTTTAATAAAAGGTTATAAAATACTGTTGTTTAAATAATATTTTTATTAAAATTTGTATTGACGCGATAACTAAACACACTAGAAGCATAATACAAGGAAAAAAACGTACTAATATATTAAATGATTATTTATTGTGTCTGAAAATCTCCTTTATATTGTAATAATATGTTTCCCCGAGTACACAAAAACGAGAAATAATAATACATGCTGGTATTATATACTGATAGCTGACACAATATAGTGGTTTTACTTTCCAAAGTACGACACAAAATGTAACTGAAATCTCACACATTTTAGGTTTTAAAAAAAAAATACCGTACCTTAATCGAGGGCACCGAATTTCTTAAGAAAAATAATAATAATAATAATAAAATATTGTTCAAGGAAAACTGCATCGTATAAAATCAAATATTTTCGTATCTACATGACTACATCTTTGTAATATGCAAAATATCGATCCAAGGTCGTGTGAATTCGCTAAAAACCGTCTAGCGAAAAACATTCCGTATCCGGAAAACTCGCAGCCGTCTACCGACCACAAGTCTCTGTAGTATTTCTGTTTGTTTATTGGTCTGTATAATAAATACGGCAACAATAACAATTATGATTGTGTGTTTAAGAAAAAAAAAACTTATAAAGAATATTATCTTTCAGTAGAAGGGCAAAAAAAATTACAATGATATATTATAAATATTATTATAATATTAAAATAAGAGGAAAAATCCTAGTTATCCGATCCATGAAGTTCTCCCTAGCAGAATAAAACGTCGAAGCTGTACGGAAGAAATCAAAAAACTTTATGATATTGTACTTTATTCGACCACGCAGTGACGAAACTTTGCAAAACATTCGCTTTGACCAAAAAATAAAAAAATAATAAAATAAAATAAAACGATTTCCGCCTACATTAATAATATTATTGTTATACGACGACGTAGCGGCATCAGTCGTACAGATTTTTCGTCGAACAGAATAAGCTCGTTTATTTTTTTATTTCCTTGCTTAAGTATTGGAAATCGCTCGTGCGTGGACGTGGCGGTATATGCACGCTGATATTTTTATGTCGTGCCCGTCGTAACATGGTCTTGTTTCGATCGTCTGAAGACGTAGTCGTTCGACAATCGGTATTCGGCAAACGCACTTATAGACCCGGCGAGGACGGACGAAAAACTCGTGTGGACTCACGTGCGTAATGGACGCACGTCGTACCCGTAAAAACCATCGGACGTGTAATATTATGTTAGAAATAAAAATAACAACAACAGCGTTTGTAAAAAAACGAATACCTATACAGCAGTACACAAACGGTACAGTCGTTGCGATACGGCTCGATGTCTCATTGTGCAGTTATGTGTATGAAAAGCGCGTATGGTGACGGCCGCGGAGACGATGACGACGACAGCGTGTTACAGACGAGAAATATATATATATATGTATGTATGAACAATAATGGGGTGTATAATGGATGTTGCTGAGTGTAGCGATTTGTCGACAAAAGTGTGACGATAATATTCTATTCCAAGACGGTGGAACATACAGGGTGTAACAGGAAGACAGGACAAAAAAAAACTGATGCTTATAACTATAGTTAAGCTCGTGTGTCGAAAATTGCAAACAATTATATTGATAGTAAATAATTTACGAAATATACTCATGTCAGGAAATTCTCAAAAATAATATTTTGAATACGGTTTTAAATCAATTTACTACAAAAAATAATATTGACATTAAAAAAAAACTCTACAAATCAAACTACTTGACTTAGATAAATGTTTTTCTCAAATTTTTCTTAAAATCACATTTACAGATAAGCTTTTTGGAATTTTAAATAATAATTTGAATCAATTTTTATTTTAAATTTCAAGAAAATGGAATGAAAAAATGTGTACATAAATGTATGCATTAAGCCGTGCAAGTGTTATTCATAAATGATATGAAAAAATAATTTTTAATATTGATTATAAGAAAAGTTATAACGTTAGTCAGTTCTTTCTGTTACACTCTGTATTATATATTGAAACGAAAAAGAGAGAGTGAGAGGGGAGGGGGATAAATTGAACTAAGGCATAACTATGACACTACTCTTTTTTCTTCTTTTTTTTTTTTAAACATAGAGACGGGAAGAAACTGTGTGTCACAATACTGCCACCCGGATCCATATAGTTTATTCACCGATTATATTTATATACATCAATATCGACAGAGAAAGAAATACATGCAAAGAGGCTTCTAAGCATCCTGTAAAATGGAATATATAATACCTATATAATAATATATCGTGTACTTATCTATTTGTAGGTGCACGTTTACTTGTTATTGACGAAAATATTTTTTTTAAATGGAGTTTTCTGTCTTGTTGCTGTTGGCAATATAATTTAGCAAGCATGTAATATTAATTTATTTTGGTTATTGACTATTTACTAATTACTATGTAACTTCTGTGTACAACTATCGTCGACGATAAACATATCAGTTCACTACTTCAGTTGCATAATATTTTTGCTATGTTTCATACAATTATTAATGGTTAGGTTATAATTCCCTGTATACTTTATATTGTATACCTACTATACTATTACATGGTATACATTTTAATAAATCGCCTTTGTTGTTCACAATGTTGTTACGAGTTTTTAAATTTAAATTATGTTTTTTCCATGAAAAATTGTACCTGCAAAATATTGTTTTATTCTCATTTACCTAAAAATGCATCCTGTCGTTAAATAAAATTTACTATTATCATTATATAATTACATAATTAATATAGGTACTATAATATTCTATGATTCGTCTCGAATCTTACTCATTTATATTGCGCACATCGAATGATATTTGTATAAAATATCATTTTTTTAACACACTTCAAAAATGAACGCTAGTGTAGCTAAATTGCCTATTTGAAGAGCCGTGCAACTATAATTTTTACTATTCAAATTAATAAATTCAAAAAATGTCATAATAATAACAATTATTATTATATTTGAGACAAGACATAAGGTTGGCAAATTGGAAAAGTCGTGTTAATAACTCGAATTGAATAAACCTAAGTAAATTATAAAGTACCTAAGCGTTTTGTTACATTTGAACTTCAAGATCATATAATAAGTACTATGTATTATTAAATTTGTACACTAATCATATTATAAAGAGAGTGGTTGTATAAAATATGTACGACTCAATTAAAAAACATACATGTACATGAAATGTATTTAACTTGTTGAAAGAGTGAATGTATCAAATAACCTAAGTTGAAATACTCTTACGCAATATTGTATGTAACAATGCGTTTAATTTATAACAATTTGTCCGTTCATGTACCTACATACTATTATATATATATATATATGATTATTTAATTTTGAATAAAAGATAAAGTTGATTTAAACAATCTTTTTGAGTATTAATTATGTTTTTTTTTTCTTAAATTAAGATAATATAATAATGTAAAGCTAATTAAAAATTAAATTCCCGAACATCTAGTTCGTGAATGCTTTAATAGAACAAAGAACAATAATTGTTCTATCCACAGATGGTAAACATTTTAATTAAAAAAAAAAATTGGTTGTTCATTAATGGAGTATAAAATGAATCCTGAAAATATTTTAATTTTCAAAAGTCAACTGACCCCCTCCATAGTTTTTTGTTTCAAAGAATTATTCATAGTGGGACTGACTAGATTATTATTATTTTTTTTTTTTTCCATAATTGTACGCTTAAACGTAATAATGAATATTGCTGACTTTTTTTTTTACTCTATAACAGGATACGCCCCATTTATTACACTACAAGATTATATACCTATCCGTTTACAGAGTTTTCAACATCTAAGGGACTAGAAATTATATTATTGGATTTCAATTCCCAATAATGTGGTTTTAAAATGTATTTCAGTGGGTATAATATATATAGGTACAAATACGATACATTGTGTCCTAGCATTATATGCAATTTCAGAATATGAAAATTATAATAACGTCGAAAATTAATAAAATGATATATTTAGTATTTTTTTGTGCGCATTTATTATTTGAAGAAAAAAAATTAGATACCTTCGTATTTTTATTCATCTCCTAATAATGCTATAGTATTATATCATATATATATATTTTATAAAATCCAAATGAATAATATTACTTTTCATTTCAGGAATATGGAAGGTCACTAACCTATGCGTATACATGTTGGATACAACATTTATATGTACGAATGAAACGAAAACTCTTAACTGATATAATACAATGAATATAAAAAACTTTTGCAACACTTCTAACTCCCTGAAATGTATATACATAATATATAAAACACACATGACATTATCGTAAAAAAAATTGTTTTCTTTCCCCATACAGAAAACAAAGATCGTTTTTACCCGGTTCTTTTAATATTAAGGTTAAAGCAATAACAGTTATAATTAATCAGCAAATTTATAACATCATAAAGAGCTGAAAAAAATGTATTGTCTAAAATAAATGTTCTAATAACCTATATAGGGGAGACCAAATATGGTTGATTGTTATCACACTGGGCGGTAAGTCACAATGTTAATAACTCTGAAACTAGATTTGCGGTTTATTGTTTAAATACAAACTGTACATATTTTTACAATGAAAATAATCATTTCTTTGAGATGATTGTAGTCTCATATGAAGAATTATAATAATAATAATTTATATGAGAAAAGTGAACTTTAAATCTCAGAGTGATTTGTTTCTGTAAATACATTTAATATTTGCTATTTTATATACATTCTTTAACGTTGTAATAGTAAACTTGACACATAACTAGTGCATTAACGTTTATTTTGGTCTGTAATTTCCGTCTGTATTGATAAGTAATAAAACTGATAAAGTTAATTTGTTATCAAATAATAGATTGGGGTTTATTGTCACGTGGTATTAAAAGGTTCATACTTAATATGTTTAAGCATTAATTTGTTAAATTGTATTAACTTGTTGTTCTTAGATTCTGAGCAGAACGATGGATAACCAGTTGATTTTACAATAATGGGAGTTTATTTTTTTTTTGTCTGCCATCACCTTTTTCAACAGTAAAATAGCTTCGATGTTCTACTTTAGCTTTTTTTCTGGCACGAGAGTCAATCTAGTTGATATTTGGGAATGATCAAAAATTAAAATTCCCAGTAGCTTACAAAAGTTTATTTCGTGTTTCAAGAAATAAAACGACCCAGTGTTCGACAAAATTACAATTAGTAATTCAAAAACTATAATAACCACGGAAACTTTAAATTTTGACCAGAGATTTGTACGACCATTTTCCATATACGATAAAATGTATTTATTATTAATTCTCATTAAGGTATTTATAGGCTTGGCCTATGAGACATTTTCGAAAATGTTTGTTTTAAATTATTGCCTTATGGCATTGAATCAAATATTATAAAAATAATAATTAATTATGATACAAGTATATTCGTTTTTGATAGTAAATAATATAATACTATAATAAATGCAATGTTTTCTTTAGAAATTAAATCAACCTACCACAATACTAATTGTAAAATAAATTATTTTAATAGCAATATCCAAAAACAAATCACGAATTACTATACTTGAAATAGGATGAAAACCGAAAGACGAGAATCGTTTTTCGTATACAATGATATTTCATTGAGTTCAAATTTTACGCATTTCAGTGAACCACTCGACAGCTACTGTTTGACACCCTTTTTATTTATGGATTTAATTTGTTTTAATTTAATTAATTCTAAATTGAAAATAAAAAATTTCAATTTGATGTGATTTCTCATTTGAGTTACCTGGGACAAATAACCCCGTGCTGATGAGACAGCCAACCCAGAACGGTTGCAAATTTTTCTTTCTTTTTTTAATTTTAAAAATGTATTATGACTTAATATCAGTTTTTGATTAAAATAGTACTTTGAATAGTAACAGTACTTTAAAAAAATAAATATTTTTAAAAAAAAAATTTAAGATATTAAAAACTGTCAAAACGGTCTACAACACTAAGACGAATACAAAATGATTATTTATGTAGGTACCTACATAACATTATTACATTGCTCAAATATGTTATGTACTATTTTAATCGATAAATTCATAGGGGTTATAATATGAGCAGATAGAATATATAAAGGTACTTTATACATATCTAACTTTAATAATTTAAATTATTCAATATAATAACTTTTGTATATTAATACAACATTCTGTTGCATTTAGAATTGCATACAAATAACATACGTTTATATAAATATTATTTATCAGACTAATAAATCAATTAAAAAAAAAAAAAAATGTTTGAACAATCAATTATATTAAACCAAGAACACAATTTTGAATGTCAGAAACTTTGCGATTCGAGTATCTTGAATCTGACCTTTAGCTGCTTAACTTATTGTATTCAACTAATGTTATACAACAGACCAAAAACTTAGAGTTACAATAGTTCTTCATTATTAAATATATTCCATTGTTTATTTATTTTAAATTTCAAAACTCTGTGTTTGATACCTGCTATATTTAACATAAATATAATTAGATCTCAATTTAATTGTATGAATTCTAAATGTATTTCTTTGAACATGCCTATTTATAATAATACAAAAGTAGACATAGTTATTAACTATGCAAATATACAGGCAATGAAATAATGTTAAATAATATAATCATACATAAACAAAATAAACAAACCTTTTGAGTATTTTCTAGGTCATAAAGGTATGAGTACTACTCAACTGATATGTACTCAAATTTATTTATAAATATCATATTTAGTGGTTTTAATTTTATTTCGATGTGTTTTTTCGTTATTGGGTTGATTTTTCCATTTCGTTGTTTATTTTTAATTTTTAGTATGACGTAGGTATATATAATTCATCAAATACTTATTCAAAAAAATATAAAAGTTAATTAGGTCTGCAAAATATTTTCAAAAAATTTTACGCCACGGTCAAGTAAAATTATTATTTATCATATTATTAAATGATTGCTTAAAAAGTTAATGAAATATTTGTACCTACTTCCATATGTCAAATGGTTTACCGGGTACAAAAGTAAGGTGTATTTATTAACTTAGGTAAATTATCTATAATATTTGTAGTTCTATTTGGATTTCATAATGTTACCATGTACATTTCTCTCGGTAAAACGATTTTAAGAAATATTTATCAAAGAATGTAAAGCCTATGCAGGAGTATCAAAAACTTAAAATATAAGTAAATGGCTGAGGTTTGATGTTGTATATTCCCATTCAAATAATATCTATAGATTGTGTATGTGTTAAATTTAATTCAAACTCGAAAATACGAACTTAATGTAAAAAGTTGGTATTTTCTAAAAAATATTTTAGTACTCGCCCGTGTAATTAACACAACTCTGAAAACCACTTTGAAAAAAAAATAGTTAAACTTTTACATTATATTATGATGATACGCTTGTGACTAAACAAAAAATGTATCCAATTCAAGTCACTAAATATTAACATTAGAAAAACTAAAAAAAAAAAAAATGTATTACACTGTTAAGCTGATTAAATTAATTTTTTTTACTTGTAAACATGGTATAAAATCATAAGTTTCGCAAAAAAAAAAAATGTAAATCTTCGTAGGAATTAATTAAATATTTTTTCAAGAATACATTTATTATTTTGAATATTCAAAATGAAGGGAAATCGGCAATTCATTATAATAATAACGTCATTGAGTATAAAATTGTACAATGTGAATTCCTTGGTTATATCTTGTATATATTTTGTAACTTATAATGCTTTTTAATTAACGAAAACCTTAAATAAAGATGCAAGATAAAAGCAATTTAGAACCATCGTAATTCTCTAGAATTATAAGGGACGCGACTTCATGTAGTTGAAAACATATCAATGCAATTCGATCTTTAGATTTTCATTTAAGTCATTTTACTATAATTCTTTTACGGAATAAATATATTACATAACATGAACCATTATTTATATAAACTATACAATAGTAAGCATTAAACATTTATGTTTTAAAGGTTTATAGTACATACATATTTTAATTTAGATCCAAATGTAAATATTCTTATATACCTATCCTACGACCAATATAAATATTTTATTTTAAGATATTATATTTAAAATGAAATTATATAAATTGGTAGATAAAGCTATAAATGTACATTTTTCAATTAATAATAAAGTAAATTTCATTGAATAAATAGGTAGTTAAAAAGATATACAGCTCAACTATTTTATATCAAATAAGTTTTCATGTAAAAAATCCATCGCCTTTCAGATAAATAATTAATAAATAACAACTCTTCTGCTAATAGCTTAAAATGTATACGAAAAATAAATATAATAATAAAAATAAATATTATAAAATTAATATTTTATAGGTACCTAGTATTTACATAAAATTAATTTAGCGATGTATTAAAATTGAATAATTGACGCTTGATTAGTTTTTATTTTATGTTTAAAGAACAAAACACATAATACAATAAATATAAAAAAATAATATGTATAATAAATAATATAATTGTATAGTAAATACAATAAGACTTAACCAGTTGTGAAGTCTAGATGAATTGTCCAAAAATTAAAATATAAACATCTATATTATTTTCATACATTTTATGAAATAATATTACACAAAATAGTATTACGTGTAAAATATAAATCATACAATTTTTAATACTGGCAATTCATTATAATACTATATAGAATGGCTATGAATCGTAAATTAATCAACGTTGTTGTGAGAAAGCCATAATCAATTAAAATTTTCAAAACATCATAATGCTCCTTTAAATTGGACCTTAAGCCTATTGATTCGTTAGAGAAAACTCCTAAACAGAGAATGATTTTTTCAAGTAGGGACTTCTAAAATGTATATATATTATGCATATTATGTAGGTCATTTTTACTAGGATGTGTGGGGAAAATATTGAAAGTTTTGCAATTTAATAAAATAATGAATTGAAATAAATATATTTTTGAAAGGATTTGACATATTTTACCATAATATATTGACAAATTAGACAGTGATATATAATAAAAAATAATAATAAATAATATACTTTTTTAAATTGTATGTATAATTAAAGGAGTACAGTAATACTTCTATAAGACGGTAACGACGGTAACACGGGAAATTTCTTCGGGCCCGATTCAAATATATTATGGCAGAGCTTATAATAACTATTTAAGAGTATAACGTGAAACCATCCAAAAAAACGATTGAAATTGATAAACGATCGATAACGAATAACAAAACAGAAACCATAAAAGTATGAATGGAGATGTAGAATATTAAAGAATATTGTAAAATGATACTAGTGTGTGATTTCTTCATGCGACTGGTCTAAGGTATCTGCTGAATAAACCTTTTTTAACCAGTCGACCAGTTCGTATGCTGGGACGAGCACACGTAGCAGTCAGTCTTTGAGTAGTGCAACAGTCCCTTACAGACTCTTCCTGTATAAAAACACATTTATAATTAAATTAAGAGTACAATTTTGACGAAAGTAATTTCGTCTCGTTAATATTTTATTTGCTCATAGTTGCTAAGTGCGCATCCATAACAATTATCAAGGGAAACATGTTTAGTTAAAAACTGATGATCGAGATAAACTATTTGAAAACTGCAACTACGAAAAACCCCTACTGTCCTTTCTGTAGGAAGCCGGATGAATTGCCCATGAATTCAACCCATCAGTAAACAAGTCACACGAATCAGGAAACTTGGACGAATTAAATGAATATAAAGATTATGAACTGTCTAGGAAGAGAGATTGCGAAGAGCAGTGACCAAGATAAATAAAGAGTTATAACTTTAGGGTTAACCATCACATATCCATGTTGCTTAAAGTGTGGTGAGAACCCAAATCTCTTAATTAACATACTTAGATGTTCTTTCATCACTTTTCCAATTTTTTTTTCCGTTACACATTTTTAATTTACTTTAAAAACATTTTAAAAGAATAAAAATTTAATTTAATTAAAAATTTAATACAAAATAGTATCTAACTTTTATATATAAATGTTGTGCATATGAAATATAACTACATCGTAAAGTTTTTCTTAGGTTTAATAGTAATAATCAACGTGTTAAAAACGTGTTTAATCGCTTCAATAATATTTCTGATAAATTGTATTAAAAACTAAGAATATTAGTTTGTGTCAAAAGCGACATAATAGTATCATAATCTTCAATAAAACAGGAGCTCAGAAATAATTAATAATTCAATTTAATTAAATAAAATAAAATGGTATCTACAACTATATAAACTAATCTTGTTTATATTACAAATTGAATACTTTGATTTAATTATAATTTTAGTAATAAAGGCAATAAAGTATTTTGTTTTATGTATCAAAGATGTGTAAACAAATAAATACGAATAAAACGTAGTTGACATTTTTGTATTAAAATGCTATTTCAAACTCATTGTTTTCTATTTCCAATTATAGACTATACTATGCTCTTATTACGACTATATACAAGAAAGAAATTAGTTTTTGGAAAGCATAACAGCATATAGGGCGCTTTTTGGTTACTCGATTACTAGTACGAACGGTAGTATGGGGTAGCAGGGTACGATACATAGATTATTGTATTTTTTCTTAAATATAGCCTACATTACCGCTCGCAATAGGTGCACAAGTGCTGATATAGTAGTATAAGGCCTATGTAACAAATACACATATTTAGTTTTTGTAAAATGAGATTTAAGCAAAACGAATTTATAAATATTTTATTATTCTTGTTATATAGAATACAATTCAAACATACTATTATGTAGGTAATAAAATAAGTAAACTTTATGAAGGAAAAAAATGACATGGGGTTCACGTGATCAGAGAAAATCCATTGATGTAACTCTATAAATATAAATACATTGTAATAATAACATCGTAGAAAGTTATTTAGGTATCCGAGTGCAAAAGTATTGCTTTTTAATAAAATAGAGTATGAATATAATAAGGTTAAAAGGTCTTTGGATCAATTTCTTTTCAGTTGGCGGTTTGTGTTGGCTAGGTCTAGAGAGGAAAATTTGATTTGAGAGGATTTGAACTATACTGTAGTTTTTTATGAAATCGTTTGTAGATTTTAGATGCTTGATCAAGGATGGTCATTATGGAGGGTTTGGTTACCAATGTACAATGGAGTATTGGTTACTCTTCTGACTTTCTGAGAGGTTATATCTAATTTTTAATTTATGATGAATTACTAAAAATGTGAAAATTAAATATTGTTTAATATATAAAATATAAATACATGATATATATGATTGGCAAATTGTAGCAGATAAACTTAATATAGATCAAGAGTTTACATTTCAATCATTTGCCACAATCGATGATAATGTTGTTGTCAGTGGAATGTTAACTGATAACGAAATCGTGGGTATAAATATATCAAATAGTGATTCCAAAAATAATGAAAATGATGAGCCTGAAACAACTTTAAATATGATTACGGCGAACCAAGCAATGTCATCATTACAAACTGTTAGACAATTTGTTGAATCTGTTGAAGGCGTGGATACTTCTATTTTCGAAGCCATAGGCAAATAAGAAGATTTTGTCAATAAACAGCCAAAAAACCAAAAATTAATAACAAATTATTTGTCTACTGTATCTCATAAATAATACATATTATGCACATACTTATAATTTCATTGTATATATTTTTTTAATTTTATTTAATTTTTGTATAGCATTTATGTATATTGTATAAACATAAAATGTATTATATTTGTCATGACGTTTTTATCGTACAATTTTAAAATTATATATCATTACGTAGGTAACTCGAAGTTTTGATTTTTATTTTGATAAATTCCAGTTAGGTATCTCGAATAATACATATCTCGAGGTGAATTTTTATCCCCCTTCAACTTCGAGTTATCGCGACTCGACTGTTGAATGAATAGTTTTTTTTTTAAATAAAATTATGAAAACATTAAAATATTCTGGATTTAAATAAGAACAAAAATGATTCATATGAGTATTTGCGATTAATGATTTCGATTAGGTATAACGTTTGACAGTTATCATTGTAATATTTTTTGATAATTATACTTGGAATTTTTTGATGCTGATTAGTAATTACGAATGAAAGTAACAAATTGACATTTTATAACACAATACTGGTCACCAATAAAAATCAATGATGATGGATATTCATAATTTTTTACTCATTCAAAATAATTTGATCAAATGCAGTGAAACATTCATATTATTACAAAGTCTCGCAGGCAACAAATTCTTACTTTAGAGAAACTCGTTAAATAAAACTAAATACATTTCGTTCTTTTTTGGTTTGGTTCAAAAAAAAAAAATCGCTTAACAGAAAATTTTTCACTGTAGTAACCTAACCTAACGATTATAATAGGCATTTGCTGAAATCCAAGTTAAAATGATTTTCAAATTCATCACACGTGGCTGTTTTGGCTGAATCATTCAATTGTGTCGGTGATTAAAACAATATTATAAACTATGGCCGGTGCATTAGGAGTTTCCATTAACGCAGTTGTATAGTCTATAAAAGTCAAAGTCGATTTTCTCAACATGCATTATTGATCGACTACGACCCATATATTATTATAGATTACCTTTTAGTTACTGTTTATAGTAGTACACAACTTGCCTAAAGTGTTGTACCTAGGTTGTATACTTGTATCTATATAGTACCAGCGTCGACATTCAGTTCCGCATTAAAATATGAAAAATGTACCACAGAAATAATAACACACTATTTTGATTTGACAATAGTGAATCAATTGTAGATCAATGGTGACCATCAATTGGCACAAACTAATTTTTATTGTTATGAATTATTATTAAAAAGTAGTGTTTGACACATGTAGTTACTATATTTGTAAGCACTGATCATGATTAGATTGACTTTATTGTTGATTTGACAAAACTCGGATGAATACCAATGGGAAATTTGAATAAATTAAAGCCGAACATTTGAATTCTATGATTTAAATTATAGTGTAAATAATTAAATAAAATAATTATAGTGTACCTAACCTAACCTAACTAACATATTATAACTCTTAAGACTCAAACATAGTTAAAGGACAAAAATACAAATATACTAAAAAATTACCGATTTACATGGTAAACAAACGTTGCTACTGCTAACCAAAATCGTATTTTATCATAATTATTATAATATTATTTTAATATTATTTGAATACTATAACAATAATTGTTGCTCAGCGTTGGTTGTGATTTAAATCCATGCTCAAAAGTTACCACTTATATTTTATATTTTATATATTAATACTAGTATTGTTAAAACTATAACACCAAAATGTTGTACCCCTCACTATGTCGTTTAATATGTTATTAAGTTTATTCGTGTCAATGAAACGAAGCGTTCTCCGATTTCGGTATATTCACCGGTATTACCCACTTGTTAACTCGACAACTAGCACTAATATATTCTATAATGACAAATAATTGGGTAAGAGAATGTTTCTTGTTAAGCATAAAAGTGACTAATTACTGGCTCCTATTAAATTCTACGAGGCACTATTAACGTTTCAAAGCAAAGTGTTTCGTAAAATATTATGTTAGTACGCTTACTACCCTTTACAAATAAATCCGAATATCTAGGTTATCGCCTACACTCAATCATTTCACTTAGGGACGTAGGTACCTACGCCACCTCATTTAACTAACAGGATTATTATTTTCCTTTAGTTGATTTTCAAAACGCCTATTGTGTTAGTCTCTCCTTGATTAAATTTCGAAAATAATTCATTTTCCCCATTTGTATAGTCTCTACAACCACACACACCGTTTCATGAAAATGAATAGTCCACATAATAGTCAAAAGTAATAACCATAAAATATGATCAATTTTTTTTTATTCATTTATTATGTTTTTACCTTACAAAGTTACAACAATACATAACCCGTCCGAGTTTCTCGTGAATTCTCGTCACGATTTCCCTAAAACTAATTACTGTGGGCCATGTGAACTTAGATATAAATAATGCCACAATGCTTGCATTGTATTTTAATCTCAGTCGTAGATGATCTGTTTGAGTAGTTCTCAAAATGTGGTACGCGTACCACTGGCGGTCTGTAGGAAGCTGCATGTTGGTATGTGGAAGACGGTATGGTGGTAGTGTATGGTCAACTAATAAATTAATTATTAATGTTTTACTAATTTTTTTAACGGATCAAATCTTACTTTATATTTTGTGTACTAAATATTGTAATTGTTAAAAACTTAGTCATTTTGAAAAGTTCTATTTTTAGTAATAAGTGGTATACAAGACCGATCCATAACACACATACGTGGTACGTGAGAAAAAAAGTTTGAAAATCTCTGAGATATTGTAAAATGAATAGTTTTTAATATGTATAGTGGTATACAACTTATTATGTAGAATACTTTTTTTAGTTTCTTATCATAATATAACAGCAATATAATATGAATTCCGTAGATAATTCGATTAGAGTATTTTATAGTGTTAATGTATTTCAGACAAAGTATGTAATAATGATGAAAATAAATAGTTTATTGAACAAGGCACAGTAACAAACAATTCTGTAATTTGTAGTCGGAAATACAATTGACTTTTTTTTAAGTTATATCAAAGTACATACCTTAATATTATATGACATTTATTTTTAGCAAACATTTTCAGTGCAGAACCAAAATATAAACGAATGATAGGTATGTATTTTGACATATTGAATTTAAAACCAATGCCTCAAGTAATGTGGTGAAGTGATCACTACGGGAATATATATACCTATATATATATAGGTATATAAGGTATATAATATTATATAATTGGTATATTTTCAAGAAAAAAAATAAACCTGACAACTTAGTGAAATAAAAACCACTTAATGTCACTTTATTATAAGATTCCATTACTGTTTTGGAGGGTGAGGCAAAAAAATACAGTGACACCAGTTGAAACTTCGACTTGCAAGTTGAGACTGACAAGTTCGTGGAACGAAACCATCAAACTCCACCGGCCATACAAAATACATTTGATAAAAAATAATACGTTACAAAACTATTTTCTTCTGTGATGTATTCCTCAGATCTAAAATGTCATTGTATACGGTGTATATATATATTATACTATTCATATTTCATATACATAAATATAATGATTTAAAATAAATAATAATTATTAATAAAAAAATTAATAATTATATTATAATACTTTGTAATACGTATGTAATTATTAATTATTTATTATTATAAAAGCAATATGTATATTTTATTAATCCATATATAATTGGATACATAGCTAATATTTAATGCGTCATAACTTATAATATATAAAACCAACCAAAAGAAGACATACAAATTAGAAAAAAATCAATATATTTTATATATTTTCTAATATGTACCTACCTAATTATTTATTATGTGAAAGGTAAGGTTTTTTCACTAAAAAACGTTAACAAAATAATAACTGAAGTTTTGTTTAATAATACATTTGAATAACCATAATTGGTGAGAAAAATATTGTTGGAATTAAGTAAAATAAAGTATAGTGAGACTCAAATGTGCCTCATTAAAATATGTTTGTCAATATAGAATACAATAATATTTTAGGTAAATCATTGAATATGAAACGATTTTGAGTGGGGGCGGTGTGTCTGTCTTTATTTCAAAGATTTCTAAGAATATTTTATGGATTATTTAAAAACTATTATTTTTAAACTCGTATAGTATATCACTATTGGTAATTTATTTTTATTTTAGTAATTTGGTTAGTAAAATAAGAACTTCGAATATCTATAAAAAAAATTGTCAATATGTATTTACTTTAATATATAATACCTACCTATAAACGTGTGCTATGAGGATGTCAGCACACTATTTGCTTTCTCTTTTTTACTTAAGATCAACATAGAAAATTCGCTTCCAGTAGAACAAATCTTAAATTGTTAGATTTAAAATCAAAAAGAATTTACCAAATAATATAGGTAGGTCACATTCAATTTAAGAGTATTTTTTTTTTATTGATCTTAAAATACATCGGCTACAAAGGCCATTAGTTACAGTTTTTTTATTTTTATTTTACATATTGTGTACATTTAGATAAATACAGATAAACTTAAGAATAATGCATTGTTTATGGTTGTACCGTGTGGAGGTGTGTTGTGATACCGTTTTCCTCTAGAGTTGGTTGAGCAGGTCTGTAATTCTTAAGAATTTAAGAGTATTATCTACGTTTGAACGTTGGTTATTTAAAATATTCCAATTTTTCTGCAATATATGAGCATTTATGAACTGTTATATTTTACATGGTATGATATCAAAATTTAAATGTCGTACAAGAGACAAAATCCTTAACTTTTTAATATTTACAAACCTTACTCATAATAATACAATATATAAATACGATGGATAATGAACAGTAGTCAATATTCTTAACATGTCTTCAAGAGAGAGGAAAACTTATCAGTAGAGTATCTGAGAATAAAATTTTTTTTTTGAGAAGTTTTATTATATTATACTTGGTAAAACGTTGCCCAAGTTATTTTTAGTCTTTTACAGTGTTTTTTACAATATAGTGTGCTAATTTTGGGGTTAAGATGATTTTTGTGATTAGTTTAAGCTGATTTTGAAATCTATTATAATATTGGTATTTGGTGGACTATATTTTTGAGCTGGTGGATGATATATACGTTGTTGTGTAAATGTAGGTTAGTGATATTATATGGGAACCCAATTATTAATCGTTATTAACTTACTAATCGCCTGAAAATAGTTTTAGTGGGCGAATGTTGGATAGTTTAGCTTTGTTGAAAGACGTGTTCGAGATTTTGACTAAATAAGAACTATATTAGTTTCACAGATAAACATTTTGTTTTTGCGTTTAAGTTTGGACTCAAGGGTTGTGGAGAGAAAGTGAAGACGTGAATACACTGTTTTCTTTTAATTTTTGTATGATCTTTCCAGGTGATTCTTTTGTTTTATATTGTTATTTCAAGGTATTGCATTAAGTTTGAGTTTGACAAGGGGTCCTTAACTTTAAATTTGATAACAGTATATTAAATTGAATATGAAGGTAATACCACAAGATTGGTAGTTCTATTGAACGAAAATTAAATATGTTGCAGATGAGGAAAAATAGAAAAAGAAAACAAATGTTGAGCTGATATCCTCTTCAATTTTCAAGCGTAATTTCTGAAAATGTTATAAATTTTCAATTTCAAAATTATTTGCAATATACATATATACATCAGGAATCACGATTTTGACGTACTTCGTTCACATTACAGATACACTTAAGTATTTATTATAAGAATAATTATAATATAATATAAATTATAATAATGGAACAAACATATCATTATAAAATAAATTATATACTCAAATTCTAAAAATCCAAAATGTTAAAATATTTTTACTTCTGAATTTATCATAACCCAACTAAGCTCCGTACAAAATACATTTCTTTACTTTATAACAAAATGTTGGTTTGTATTGCGCCTTTTATACACATTTCCTGATTTTCAACAAAATAAAAATAAACACAGTATTGAACAATTCCTAATTTCTAACACTTAAAACACTAATCATACATACATGCTATAATATATTATAATCGAAAACTGCATGGAATTTTAATTTTAAATGTTTGGACCATAACTTGAAACTATCAATTTAAATATAAAATCAACATTTTCCAAACAAACATATTTCCAAAATGTCATAAAAGGATAATTTCTACAATAGTTAAGTTTTATAATATTATTAAAACAAAATTTAAGTTTGTTAATACACTTGCATTCTCCATTATTTTGAACTTTATTTATCAATTACAAAATTATCACGTTTTTATTTATTATTTATTTTAAAAACTTATTTTACATCCGTTTAATAATTAAAAGTTATGAAAATAAGTAGGACGGGGAAATAGCATAACTATATAAGTACCTACTATATTTAGATATTGCCGTATGGGTATAAACAAGGCTGTATTGTACTAATAATACTATTCTAAGAATTTAAAATGAATTCTATGCTTTATTTTAGATAATTGTAAATATATTATTATGTTTTATAAATGGAATGAAGGAAATTATTAAAGTTTTATACATTTTAATAAATTATGCTTAATTTAAACAAACCAAAAACACAGTGATAGTATAAATACAAAAACATAAAATTATTTGAAAGTTGTGACATTGTTGTAGAATTGTTTACAAATAAAATGGAATTAAAATCAAAGAAATATTTATGGAAAAAAACATTCAGTTTAAAACTAGTATGGCAATGAATTATGAGGCAGGGCATTTATTTAATTAATAAATAATAATTAACTAAAGATGTTGTAATGTATTTTATTAGTAAAATTGAAAATAGGAAAAACTGAAAAGTATCATTTTTAAAAAACCAAAATTATAAAAAAAAAACTGACGCCCATCTACTAGACACTTAGTAAGTTAATGGTATTTATAAATTTAATAGTTCAATTAAGACGCTGAAATTTTTTTAAAAAATATACATGACCAGAAAATAAAGTAAACTCCATTACATTTAAAATAAATAATCAATAATCCAGAGTGAAACTTTAAAAATTTTCATTACGTTTTACTATGTTTGTTTTACACTTAACATGAACTACGAATTGATGCGTTGAGTACAAGATGTATGCATAACAATAACAAAACAGCACACTACGATTTTCAAGTGATCACACTGTATAATATAAATGCTGTGACTGTGTATATATGTGAAAATGCCAAAATAGATTATGACATGACGACCCAAACTAGCATAAAATGAATTACTATTGATTTTCTGAGCGTGATAATGCGCAGATAATATATTATACTGTCGTCGCACTTTCAACTTCTGGCACCTAATGAACTAGTTAAAAACATTCAAGCACCAGTATGAATCTTCCTCGAACTGAAATCGAGAAAAGCTAACTCACAAAGAAAATAACAAAAGAAGCCATCTGAACAGATAATATAAGCACTTCAGTGGCCATTTCGGAATTACGCCGCTCACGAAATAGAAAATTATAAATTGTTTAGAATGAAAAGGTTCTACAATATCAGACCTTTTCATATTAAAATAGAAAAAAAAATTTAATTAGAACTTTTTCATTCTTATTTATTATTTTTATTATTGTTAAATGAATTCTTTTCAGAATAATGATTTTCCATTGCTACCAACCTTCTAACACCAAACAATGCACCTAATAATTATGAATCATCGAAATCTGTATCTCAATAGTAAAATATCATTATTGTATATCAGATATCACCACGCAGTTTAGTTATAACACAGAACAATAGTGATAACGTTGATAACATATTTATTTTACTGTCGTTACCGATCGTCGGTCGCTCCGTGTTGTACCCGGGATATGTCAAGTAAAACAGACTATAATTTAATCATTTATTGTGTACCATAATATTACCGTACAATAGTTATTACTTTACAATTGGTAGTGATTAATTTAATTAGAATCGTTTCATACTAACATGTTGTTAATAATTTGGTTCCATTAACCGAGCGTTTTCAATTTAACTTAATTGTGTTTATAATTTAATTATTGGAGATTTAGAACCTTTTATTTTTAAAAAAATCATCATAATGATAGTATAATCTTGAATATTAGCTTAAAATATGCGAATTTGCATTCTAGAACCATTTATGTTAAAAAGTGATGTTTGAAAAAAATACGATTCATGAAGTTTGGTCCAGTATCCAGTTTCGGAGGCCTTAGCAATACAAAAAATACATTAAACTGAGGGATAGAAAGGTCTTTGTTCCTCCCAACTAAGCCTAAAAGATAAATAAAGTTTCACAAAAATATAAAATATATTTAACAATAAATCTAATGTTGACTTTTCAAATCAAAAATAAGTCTTGGTATAGTACAACAAAGTTAAATAACTCAAAAACAAGAAATTTTTTAATTAAGAATTATATACGTAAACATATTCAGAAGGATTAAAGGCTAAATAATTTAACAGTAAAAAATGGACTTCTTACTTGAAAAAATATAAGTTTGTATCTCCACAGGATACGCTGGATAAGAATTTCATAAGTACATTGTCGAAGAAAAAAGGGAATGAGCATGATGTCTAGTAAATCACCCTGTAACTGTTTATTTAAATTAATTTATTGTTCAAGAATTATAAACTTAACATTTTGAATTTTTAAATAACATTTTCTAGTTATGCTATTAGTAAATAGCATCATTTTTGCTGAAGTATCGTACTATTATTATTTATCATTTGGATTATTTATGACCAATCCTTTGATTTTGGACAAAATCGAACGGATGATAAGGAATCATGTATTTCATTTTGATGCAATTGAAAATAATACCGTGAAAATATTGAAATCTTATGCATCTTCTCTGCAGTTCTTGGCATTAGCAAATACAAAAACAATAAAAGCCATCATATAGTTTATATAATTTCATATTTTTAATAAATATATTGTGTAGAATATAATACTTGCAATTTCCAATAAGCTAACAAAATAATAATAATATTATCTAAAAAATGTTTTTTTAGTAATAAATATAGATACTATTGATATACGATGCACAATTTTAACAGGAAATAAATTATAAAGTTAAAATTGTTTTTATATTTATATTGACTGAGTGGTATTAGTTATATCATTTCAAACAAGAATAACAATTATCTACAATGCCAGGTCTACTTATGTACAGATGGGTAATTTTATTGTTTTTCGGCTAACATCGAAATACCTAAGTCATTGTCATTAGTTATATAAAATAATTAATAATATCTCAGTATCTCATACATTTTAATGTAACCCCATTAATGGTATTTAATTGACCAATTTCATAATACACTTTAAAAAAAAAGATAGTGTTTATTGCGAAGAATTGTCTTTAATATGTATGCATTGTGCATACATATGTTTTATTATAGACTATGGAGCGGTTATAAAATGAAATGTACAAATATATTAATTACTAAATTGTAATGCTAACCTTAGTATTAATTTGAGTTGGTGGTTTTTTATTTTATAAGCAAAAACACAATATTATAGTTACGTAGGTATATAATATAAGTATATTATCACACGGAATAGTAAGATCTCTCATTATGACATGAATTGATGATTTCTAGTTTTGGAATAAAAATAAATAACAATATAAATATATTTACACTATTCATTTTGAATTAATATTCTTCAAAAAATAATTTGCATAAGTATTTTAAGAAAGAAATTATTCATTTTTTTTTACAAACCTTTTTCACTGTTAATGACATATTTGCATTTTATAAAATATATAGGTACTTATATCAGTCATTAAAATTGCATTGTTTATAAGGTTTTATGCTTTTAAAAAATTATTTTATAATGATAAATCATATTATAACGAGAAGTCAAAATCGTTTACGCGCTTATTGTTCCAAAATATTTTGTATCAAAATAAATAAAAACGTACTCCTTCAATGATTTTAAGTCATTGTGAAATGTATTAGGTGCCCACGTATAATAAGCCGAAAGCGAAACGTTTTGTTTAGCAAATATGTATAGGTAGGTTTCATTCACTTTGAGGACATTTAAATTAAAAATTAACACGCAGATAGCTATACAGATAGCTATATAGTAGGGAACCAGAAATATTATATTTATAATAATGATAACAATTATTTTACCAGTGTACAAACATTTAAATTCTGCTCAGCTGCGGCATGAATGGCTATTTTACAGCGTTCTGCTACCCCGTTTAGTACCCAGGCGCGGGCACAGGGTTGTCGTGAATAGGAGTTGTGTAGGGAGTGGGACAAACAAATGTGACCTTGCGCCGTAGGAAAAACCGACGGAACTCTCAAAGCCCGCGACCAGTCGCGACACGTGCTGAACCCAGTGAGAACGATCGAGTTCTCGAACACGCTTATCATCCCCGACGACGAAACACTAACTTTATGGATACGTTTCCGTATGCGTTTTCCGGTTTTTTGTTGTTTGTTTTATTTTAAAGGTAAGACGAATTGATATTATAAGAGAGTAATATCCATCCAACATCATTTTAAGAGACATCCAAAATATATTTTAAAGTACCTAGGTAGGTGGTAATCAATAACTACATAAAATACATAATTGTTTAATATTTAACCATCATATTATACATGGGTTAGTGTAACAAAATATATTATAACCGCTTTCTTAGTTTATCTAGTGTTTTAATTTTAGGTATTTTTGAGTTTTTAAACCCTTTAGATTAATCATAGAAAAAAATTCGTAGGAACTGAGTTCAATGTTTAGGCTCATTTAACTGGTAGTTCAACGGCACTAATAGTGTGAACATTTTGCCATGAATCTGATAATTTAAAATAATTTTCCATTAATAGGATATAAATATAAATACTATTATATTATATTCATAAAAAGATATTAAGTTATTAATAAACATGGTATTTTGTTTTATACAATACAGTATTATACCCTCATTATATCGTACAGTACCCTGCAGTACCTAAATAATCGGAAATTGTAGACAGGTTATAACATTGTATATCATGACCAATTTTAAAATGGCTTAATAATTTCAGAAAACATTTTAAAAACAACATTTTTGTTGATAATTAATATTTAAGAGTAAATCAATATTTAAAGTTATGCTACGAATTCTTAGATACCTATAGTGACTCGAAATTATTTTTATTTAAATTAATCTGGATCCAATTCATAGAAATTATATTCTTAAATATCAAATTAATTTTCTAATAATATGAGATAATTTTTTTACAATTTTTTTTACAATCAGTATAAAATAATTGTACATTATGTGTATAATAACATTTTATACCACTGTATAATGAAGTTTCTCATCTCTATTTATAATTATAACACATAGTGTACCATCGAGTTAAATTCATGGTTAATATATAAAATTAAAATTCAATAGATCTAGGTCATTTAATAAATATAAATATGTATAAACATATAATGCATTAGTTGTATTTTCGAAATGTTTAATGAATGCAAATATATACTTAATAATAAACTAAAATTCCTATAATTTTAAATAAAATTTAACTAATTTAAAAAAAAAAGATTAAAATTTGTATTAAGTATAATTTTTATATAGATTTAGTCGTAAGTCTACTTGTTTAAATACTTAGTTTGCTTTAAAAATACATGATAATCATTTATTTATAATTTCTTCTGAAGCACATTACATAGGTTATTAAAAATTATAAAAAGCAAAGTAAAGGAATGCAAGTAGATATAAAATACAAATAATAACTATATTTAAAAAGTGATTCTAAGCAAAATTTGATTCACTCAAAAGATGACGGGAACTTTGTTTTAAGATATTATGTTTATATTTTCTAAAAGTTAACTTTGTATTAAATACATATTGTTTATTAAATTATCAATCCACAGAGCATGGGACTCAGCTACTTTACATTAAAAATAGTTATATATATGTTATACTCATAATTTTATTACTGCCAGCTCGCTTTATTATCCATTTAACTAAATATTTTGAACAGAAATTTATTTGAAAATAATAATCATAATGACATAATGATAGCATTCGTAAATTATTTCAAAATGCATAATAATGTTAATTCAAATAATAATTGTTTTAATAATGTTTCATAAATAATGACGTTCATATTTTATTTGGATCATAAATTTAATTTTGAATGATCCATTAGGTATTGAAATCAAAATTTATGATGGCTATTATTGTCTAATTCATATAGAAGACGATTAAAAAAAAATGTATGAATACAATAATATGAATTAATCTTTTGCAATTTGTTGAATAAAAGGAGACACATCAACATATCGTTTATGTTTTTAATAATGTTTACATGATCAGTATCAGTATGAATATATAATAATAAAAAATGATGTATAAATTATAATATTTAAAAAAATAAATAAAAATCTAGAATAATTAAATCATAAAGCATAATTGGGTAGTTGGTTTTTTAGTTTAAGTAAAATCACTTACCTAAAAAAATTTTTTGCACAATGATTATTCTAAAACTTGTAGCATTGTAAATAGGTACATATTTTTTAATATATTATACAAAATTGTATATCACACAATTATTAGATATTTTTAGAAGATATTTTTGCTCGTCTTAGTACTGTATTTCAAATACTTTAAATCCTGCTCGTTTGAAATCATTTTTGTATTTTTAGTGTCTACTTATATTGATATATTTTAGGTTATCTGTTCAGTCCATAAGGCTACTTAAATCCTGTACTTATAAGGATAATCATTCATAAAACGAAGACAGTAATAATGTAAGGCTTACATTTGCTATTCAAACTACTTTATTACGATTCAAATTCTTAAGATTATTATTTCAGTCATTCCATTTGATTGATAGGTTATTTATATTATTGTAAAACAATGAAATTTAAAAAAAACTGATTTCCCTATCAGATTGTGTCTGTTATAATCGGGGTTTTCGGCTCTTAACACTTAATAGTGTACCCATAAATATGCGTCAGGTTTGTTTTATTAAAAAATATAAGTATCGTAAAATATATTGATACTTAAAATAACAAAGTGTCTACATGAAGCATTAAACTGACGAATAGAGAGAGTAATGTGACGAGTGACAAAGTTGGATGGTCTGCAATAATACTGAGAATTTCTTGAAAAAGAACAGTAGGTGCCTACCTGTTATAAGTTATTTGTTGACAAGGGAAAAAAAAGTGTTAAAGAATAAAGTAAATAAGAAATAACCTCTCTAAAAAAATTGATATAATTTTGTTGTTATTACTTATTATTTAAAAAGAATAATACAAACTTTTTTCTAGTAACACTTGATTGCTAAAGTGGAAAATAAAATTATTTATTTATTGTTAAAAGACAAAATACAAAATACAAAGTAGTTAGTTCAAAACTATCTGCACAAATATTTTAATAAAAAACTATGCGAAATTATGTGAAATAAAAAATATATATCCCTTATTCATAGTATGAACCCATCTTTAGCTTATTTTGCTATACTTCTTGGCACTTTATAAAAATATAGAAGTGGTATTAAAAATCGATTTCTTGCTTGGACGTCATATAACACCAATTACCATAATATTTGCATCAAGTTCTGGTGTCAAAATATTGATGAATGCTTGTATCCTTCTATTAGGTAACAATTATTGTCATACCAAGTTTAGAACCTTATTCAACCTATAATTAATCGTTAATTCGTAACTCAACATGAATTTACAATTCAACAGTTGTAACGCTACAATCAGACGAATTTAGATTATAATTTATAAAGGTTAATTAATAATTAATAGTAATTAACTAATATTAACAAATTAACAAGCCATTTGGAAAATGTAGGTACATGAATTATTCAAAGTTAGATAAACGGTTTTAAATTTAAATTTTCGATTTTTCAGATTAACTGATCATTATTTTATAGATTTACATAACATAAACCCACTAATTAACTGATACAATTTGAATGATTTTTTCATTGAAATTATGTCTTTGATGAAGTTGAAGAAAAAAGACATTTTCTAGAAATTGATCAATTATTTTCTAATCAAAATTATATTTCTTCATCAAATAAAACATATACAAGTCTTCTCTACTCTCCACTCTGAAAATCTGTACCAAAAATATAATATTTTTTTCTCTATAAGATTTTTATGGTTGAATTATCTTTTACTCTTATATACATTTTTGGTTAAAAAAAAACCATAACAGCGATATTCAGTTTCACAAGGAATTATTGTTTTGTACTCAAATTTTAATTTTTCTGATTGTAATAACAAAAAAACAATATGTATGTATTTTTGATTAAACCATTAAATTAATTTTTAAAAAATCTACAATTCTTAGAATTTCTACGCTTTTATATTTATATTTCTTTAATATTAGTTTTAAAAATATTCTTTTCATCCTGACTATAAAAACGTTGATAAATCGCAACCAACATTTGACAGTCAACGTAATAATAATAATATTAATTTGGCGTTCGGGGCATAACGCATCTAAAATCATCGAAGTAAGTGCTTAAAATAATTCAAAAACTTTATCGTAAGTAGGTACTTTAAAACATTAAATAAGCAAAAAAATCAATCTAAAAAATTGTACGCCCTCAAACTAAAAAAATATAAAATAGACTCTCACCTCAAAATCAAATGTTATTTTACATTATAAAATTTCTCAACTCATCGACAAATTGAACAAAATAATTCTGATAAGTACCTTTTTAAAATTATTGTATTAGTGGATAACGCTTAAAATTTCTCGTTATATACTTGTAAATTAAATTCAGTAACAAACTTCGTTGAAACAATACAACGAACAATCGAGAAATTGAGAATCGACTAATCATACTTTATCGTGTCGATCACACTGATAGTATTGTTCGAAGTCATCGGTATATCGGGAATAAGTTATTTATGTAGTTTGTTTCCCCTGAAACATTATTATCAGAACGTTGGAATATTTATTTTATATTGCTATGGTCATGGGCCACCTACAGCCGATGCAATGGACACTTGAAATGAACAAAGATGTGTTGGTTATAACTACTAGGAATTTGGTAATAAAAGGAACAAATATAGAAAAATTAGGTTTTTGTCAGTGGCTACCATCTGACTCATCACTTTAGTAGAAATTAAAGTAAAAAAAAATTAGAAAATAGCATAAAAAAATAACCACTGAAATACAAAAAAGGCAATTTCAAACTGCATATTAATTGATATTTTAGAAAAGATATAAAATTTAAAATTGTAAAATACCAAAAAAAATGTACGTACATTTGTAAATTATGATATTTTTGTTATGTAACCATAGGTACACCCCCAGGGTCTCTCTACCTTTTTTTCATTACGTTATAATTATGGTAACGCTTTTTTTTTTATTATTTACTGGATAGTATGGTATTCATAATATTAAAAATGTATAACTATGTAAGTGCCTAATAGTGTATTATTGACTTTTGCATGTTATATTTTAAATTATTATTTTCTATGAATATAATTACCGAACATTTACCTATACAATAAATTGTAAATTAATCAAATAAAATTTATTAAACACCTATGTGACAACAACAAGAATCTGTGATACTATCATAGACCATTGTTATAGTTCATTGACCGATGAAATAAAACCTATTAAGAGCGGTGGTAATTAAAAGTGATAATAATAAATTGATAGTATGGTTATGGTATTGAATATTGATAGTTATGGGCGTGTTGAGCGTTTGGTATCAAATATTCGATTCTATTGATATTTTATGAATATTCACCTCGTTAAGACGTTTATTTCGAGTCATTCATATTATTTTTTTCTGTAAAAATATTTCTCTGTAAAAAAATTATTAATAAAATGTTGAATTAAAAATTTACCGAGCTCACATTTATATATTTTAGTAACGTGATTTAAATTTCTAAAGCGTTAGGCTTCATTTTAAGTAAAGCAAAAAAAAACCAAATACCGAAACCAGGATATTATCATTAAAACCCGTATAATTACTAACCACGTACAGTCGAGGTAACATCTCAATTATAATTATTACAATTATAAAATAATACAATATATTATTAAAGCTTTACCACCAATTTGAAATATAAGTTTGTTAGACTGCGTGGACTACGAGTACAATAATAATTATTACCTTAGTAGTCTTATGATATCGATGTGAGTATTGTATTACTTAAATCTAACTTATTCATTAAAATATACCGTTATACACTATTTTATAATGTTGTAAAATGCGCATGGTATTTTCGTTCTTCATTAAAAACTACGAGATAGAAGTCAGTGAGTTCTTACCACAGTGAGTAGAATCGGAAACCTATTTTGTTTTTTTTTTCCGAATGCAGGAATTTTAATGGTGCTTGAGTACATTACGGTAAACTTTAAATAATCAAGTGTCAAGTCCTTAAGTTATTAATCTAATGAAAAATAGACTATCTTAAGAACCTCAGAGAGTTACGTCTGTCATCAGAAAATTTCGAAAATAATTTGAAGCATCAAATTAATCAGTGTACAGGGGGACGAAAATTCTCCATGATGTATTAATTATTATGTATTAACAATTTATTACACGATGATGTCGCATTGTCTAAAAACATTTCTCATACACAAAACGCAAAATACGTTTTCGATTCCAGTCTCCACCATGATATCGTTCAAAACGTTTGCGTTCAACACCCGGAAACACTCTGTATAGTGTGTGTGTGTATACATTATGTAGAGACTAGAGAGTGGAAATATCAGTGGGTACGTCCAAATAATAATACTATTATGTATTGCCTGAGACATAATATACGTATGATAACAAACGTTTAATACTGTTATTTAAAATTTTCCGCATTCTGTGACGGTATTCGTTTTACCGTTGATACAATTTCATTATGCAGTAATGAAGCTCACATTAAGTTCGTTGGCTATTATTTATCACGTCCTAGTGTAAACCAATCTCTGCACGGTTTGTAATATGTTTCAGCAATTTAATTATAAGTACGTTTCGAGCCTCCCTGATTAAAAGTAATGATATTTTATACTGTTTACCCACATGTGCATATTAATATTACATGCATACACATTTCAGTTATCTACTTTTCAATGACATTTACATAATATTCTATATACAAAATAACTGTAGGACTTATACTATTGATTGTGAATTTACTGGCTGTCAGTATAACAAAGTAATATCCAATCATTAATTAATATATAATTTATAAAATATTCCTGCAATTTTCTAGCTACTCCTCTAATAATGATTTTGTTCTTGTGTGGTTTTTCTTAACATTTTAGATGATTAAATTAAGATATAAAATTAACCGCACATAACTTATAAATAACAAACAGCATTTTTAGCACCATAAAACATTAAAAAAAAAAAAAATAATTTTGTTCGCACAAACGATTTATTTTCTTAAGAGCATTTAAAAAAAACATAATGTTATAAATTTGTATAAAAATAGTAAATACTTTAACTAATTCAGCAAAAAGTTAGATATGGTTATAAAAGTTTAAGCGAAATGATTTTTTTTATTCTTTATACTTGTTCTTATTTAAATAGCACATATTTTAACTCTCAGGTTATGAGAAACGAAAAATGTGTCACTATATAATATTATTAACAATTGCTAATAATTTTACCAAATGCAAAGAAAGCAAAAATAAGGTTCATTGTATATAAATAGTTAGTGCCCGTTCACAATATTATTAAATGTAATCGATAAAATAAACATATTGTCATATTGTCCATTGGCACTTATTATGATAACATACAAATCACACAAATACTTATCCCTTAATAATATCTTTTAACAGTTTCAACTAACTAAGATCACGTATAACTTCATTTTACTCTTCGTAAATTTCAATATATAAAAAATTTTTCAAACAACAGTGAACACATAAAACATAAAATAATTTGTTAGGATTTCAGCATTTTAGTTATTACTTGTTAGCTTCTTAACTTATATTTTTTTGTTTTTAATATTTATTTATGTTATTTGTAGTTTTGTGTAATTTACAACATTTTAATTTTTACTATTAACAGATAGTAACCCAGACGACTGACGTAAACCTCCCCAAAGATCTATGATCTTTATTAATTTTATTATTTGGCTGGAACTTATATTTTCTTATTTAGTCAGTGATCATTAGATTGCATAAAATATGTAAAGATTTCGTGAAAAATATTACTGAATACATATTAGTTGATTCGTCTTTTAATTACCACATTTTTCAATAATTATTTTATCATGTATTCTTTTATTTATTTATTATTAAGTCAAAATGTCAGATTATCTGCTGGTCTATAAATGTTTTTATTTTATTAATCCCAGTTTTAATATTTTTTTCACTGTATAGTTTAGGAACTTATCATTTTTCAAACCATATTTAAATTAAATGTGGCATTTATCACATTATCCTTGTTGGATTTTCACATATTTTATACGGAAAACGAATTTCTTTTTTTGTAACTCTCTATTTGGATATTTTTTCGCGGACATCAGAATTCATACCTCAGTCATCTCATGGCATCTCTAATATTATATAGCATTGTACCTAACCTATCCACAATAGGAGTTTCTTAATTTAATTTGTATCTTTTACTATAAATATTAAATAGAAAATTCATATTTTTTGTTAAACATTTACATTAAGGGTTGTCCTGTAATATTCAAAATAAACTATAATATATAAATGCTATACAATATAAAAAAAGTATGGATACATTTAATAATTTGATTAGTATAAATATTAAAATATAAATATATTTAGTTACACACAAACATGTATAGACTTTATTATTAGACCTGTCGTGAAACTATTTACAAGTGGAAATAAAAAATACAATTTAATATTGCTTTTGTTATTATAGAAAAAGTTTTAGTGTCCCTGTTCGTTTAATTAAAATAATATGTATTGTAAATAGGCAGGTAACCTTTGCAACTCATGTATACAATTAATAATACTGACATATTAAATCATTTTAGTAATTATAATAGATCTATGTATTGAAATTGTAACTTATTTTTGTGACTTTAAAAATGTCAGCCCACCATAATTGGGAATTTGAACCCATTAGGTATTCCAAATCCACACACTATTATTTGAGACCTCGGTATCGCTAAAATTATTCCACGTTTGAAAACTAAAATGAAATAAGTACAAACCTTTTGTTCAAAAATACGTATGCCATGCATAAAATAATCTAACCTAAACTAACCTAACCTATTATACCCCAAATGGGAATTATATATAAAACTCGTACTAAAATAGGTAACCTGTTATTAACCTATTTTTTTTTTTTTTAATTTTTAAGATTTCCTGACTTAGTCATCTTAATTTATCAATACTCTTAATAATATAAAACAAATACAAATATTTCAAGTATACTGTAATAATAGTCCTTTATTTTCTGTATCATTTCCAAAATGTTTGAGTAAATTATTTTCTGACTATTTTACTGTACCACAATAAACCTATCATAAATAATAATGGGCATGCAATAATTTAAGAGTATGGATATTTAAAAGATTCATCTATTTGTCATCTATTGCAATATGAGAGCTTTTTTTCAAATGAAACTTGTATCTATTACTATAAATTATTCAGCGGATACAATATTAATCCATCAACATTAATAATTTGTTAAAATGATCTAAGTACAATATAAACACTAGACTGCATATTTTTTATATTATTGTATATCTATTTTTAAGGACAATTTTCCTTAGTATAAACATTAAAATTTTCAAAAATATATCGACTATATAATTTACAGTAAAATAACGGAGATTCTTATATGAAAATAGAAACTTCAAGTTTGTATAGCTACAGCTGATACTTAAGCTACTTAAGTAGTACAATTTCAAAATATGATCTTAAAGTATATTACAGAATTTTAAAATCAATTATATCGATCATTATTAAATGAAAAAATAAAGGTGTAACATCCTGTATAAGAATTGATTTTAATGTTTAAAAACAATAAACTAAACGCATATTATATATATATAATGATAATTATTAAAAACTCAAAAATTGAACTTAATTAAGTTATTATAGAAAAAAAACCCTTTACCAATCAGTAAAATGGATTTTTGTTTTGTATTTAACCGACAACAATGTCCTTAATTAAAAAGTTAAACGTTTTCAATATGTTTTCAATATGAAATATTGAACGCTTTAAGATATTTTTTGAATGAATTGAAAAGAAGTATTACGTTTCAGTTTCTATTCAAATATTGGAAAAATAATGTTCTTAAACCACTCGATGATGACTTGTATTTGAACCAGAACATCGATAATAATGGTGGGGGAGGGGGAGTCAGGTAGTAAATTGTCAAGTATTTTTATTAGTTGTGAATTTATATACTAAGAACCAGCGATACAATTAATGATATATTATTTCCCATTATAACGCACAAATCAAATAGTGTCCAGTCAACTCCACGTTAGTCATCTGTTAATAAACTAGCCATTGTATATATTTAGCTATATGATAGAATTATTTGATGTGGAAAATTTAAATGGTTATCGTTCGTTATTTCTTCATAACAGACCTAATATTTATTTTCATTTTTAACCTAAACATAATTTGCTACTCTCGTCCCTAGAAAGTTAAAAAGGTAACATTCCAGGGACCTACTAATAGTATACTAATATTAACTTAAATTTGTCAGGTGCCACCGCTGGAAGGCGGCGGTCATTCTATTCTATTCTTAAATGTCATCGTCTAATTTGTCATTAGACTTACTTATTATTCCTACCATTCTTTTACAGATTGTTACTTTATTGTTTTGACAATAAAAAAAAGATCTAAACATAAAATATTCACTTTATTTTAATTCAATACAAATCCACAATATTGTATTAAACGTCTATGAGATATATTATATTTAGATTTAATTATTTTTTATTTCTTCCAAGCAATAATTAGCTTAATAGTCTTATTAAGACTAGACACCAAAAGTAGGTACAGAGTGTAACAAAAGGATCTGACAAGAAAAAAATTGATACTAGTTAAATGTATGACAAAAATTGTGAAAATGATATATATAATAAATAATTTAAGAAATATACACATGTTAGGAAATTCAAAAAAATAATATTTTGAAAAAAATGTATTACGTTTTAAATGAATTTACTTACAAACAATTGACTTACAAAAAAATATTGATATTTTAAAAAATTCTAAAAAATAAACAACTTGACTATTAGATAAATGTTTTTACCATCAAAATTGTTCTTATAATCAGATTCACAAATTGGCTATATGACATTTTACTTTTAAATTCAAGAAAAAATAAAATGATTACTATAATAGAGTGCTAGTTTTATAAATTTTATACATAAAAAAATAATTTAGAAATATTGATTATAACAAAAGTCAGTTATTTCTGTTACATCCTGTATTATAAACCCAAGCATTGTAATCATTCTCGACTTATGTTTTAAATTTAAACCTCTGTACGATTTTCTCAAAATATTTTTTTTAAGTTCATTAATCATTTCTTACAATTATTTATATCGTTAGTAAAATAGTTTTTTTGTCAGGACTTCCTAATTTAAAATGTATTTCATTATGATTCATTGAAAATGCACATTATATTTCGTAAGACATTCATAATAACTAACTAATATTCACCATAATATAAAACGAGTGCAACTCAGTTTCAGGATATTAAATAAACAATCAATATTAATAATTAATCTATGATCTCAATCTGAGGAAATCTTCTGTCATATCTCATTTATTGAACCATAAATATGAGTGGTTTATGCTCATAATAATAATATAATAGATTCCTTTCTGAAATTAATATTTTTATAATGTAATGATTTATATGTAATGATTCTCATACATGTGCATACATATGCATATAAGCCTCTGTGTGTTTCAAAAGCCACAATGGAAATTGCTATCTTCTACTTATCTGTCTGTATTCAAACCATAATTATGTATTTATATTTAATTTATTATACCTACCTGTCCAACCTAAATAAATAACTATTCAAATGAAACCCTTAGAGAACTGCCTATTCAACAAAAATTTGAATATAGTTAGTATTCAATGTTTAATTACATAAGGACAAAAAAGTTATATTTATATATAATACTAAAAAGCAGTTAATTTACAATTTTGTGTTAACTTTGTACGAATGATTCACGGTCACAAAACTTGGACTGGGTCGTATGAACTTAGCCAACCGACTTAACGTGTTTACTCTTGCGGGCAGCTGCCAGTGACCATTTATCTTAATCGGATTTCGTATTTACAACTTTTTGGAGAGAAAAAACTTAAAACCTTATACATATATAGGTATAACTATTTAAAGAAATATAATATTATAATATATAAGACACATTTTTTAATATTTTAAATGAAAGAATATAATTTCGCATGTATTTTTTTCTGAGATGAGTGATAAATGTGTACGATTTTATAATGATTTGGGTGTTGTTTTTTTTTAACTGTAATTATTTGTGCATGAAAATATTAGAAAAAATGCTCCAATTTTCAACTTTGGTATCTGATAGAAATTTGGATATAGTTGATACTTTTAAACAGGTCAAAATTAAAAATTTCCAGTACCTACTTTTTTTAATAATAATTGGGAAAAACAAAAAAAATGAAGTAAAAAAGGGAATTTATACCTCATAACCAGTTTTTGACAAAATTGATTTTGTTTTTTTGGTGTTACTCAAAAATAATAAAGAATCGAAGAAACTTGAAATATTCACCAAATATTTATAATTATAATTTTTTGTCCACACACGTATTTCTTATAGCAATGAATTAAAAATTTAAATAAAAACAAAGAAAAATCAAAATATATTATCACTTAAATTATATGTATGTAATCTTAATATTTTGAAGAAATTTGTCAAAATCTGCAAACTATTTTGTAGCTAATTATTCATTTAATTCGTATACATAAGGTTTAAGAATTCAGTTCAAAGTTTCTCATAAGTTTTAATCCCAATGATTTAAAAAAAAAAGTTTAGTCTAAAGCCACATTAATGATTTATGAAAGTTTGAAATTCAAATTTCGACGAAATTCATCAAAATTGCAAATATTTTTATATTCTGCGATATTGATTAACAAAGTTACAACAGCTTGTTATATGATATGAAATAATATTATTGAAATTATTATATAATATTTGTGATTAGTTTTTGGAAAAATTAGTGAAACGTCCTTATAACAGTTATAACTAATAAAAAAAAAATCAACTGTTTATAGCTATTTAAATATTCAACAAAATATCCTTAGAAATATAAGCTAATGCATATCACGTCATAATATACAACGGTTTATTTGATTCAAATTTGCAGTGAACCACTCAACGATGAGTTACACATGACAACACTATGATACAGTACATTGACTTTCCCAGGTCTTTTTTTTTTAATGAGTCTACAAATTTTAAATTAATAAACGTAAAAGATGAACACTTATGTATGTAGGTAGTACACGTATGTAGAACATAGGTACAAACAATCAAATAAATTAAGATTAACTTTATACTATTATTGCTTATAAGTTATAAGTATTATGAGTTCTTGTTATCACAGCAATTGAAAACATAATGATACCCAAACATATTTTATTTTAATGTTCAATACAAACAAAAAAAAGTTTACGAATTTTAAATCTATATAATAATATAATATAAAGAAAAAAAAACCTAACAATTACTAAATCAATGTAAAGTGTAGCCGCTGGGTTGCTTCTTTTATCTCGCGATTCATATCATACTTAATTCTAGCTCATATTCTTATTGTAAAAAATTAATTTACAGATTGTATATATACTAATTAAAATATATATATATATAATATAATATAAGACAAACCATTTATGTAATATTATTATTATTATACCTATTTGATTGAAGAAGTCAAAAATAATATATCTTCTTTCTAGTATACATTTTAAATAACAGAATTTAAGTACAATATTAAATCTATATTAATTATGCAATGTGGTGAGATATTTATAACATTTTACATATCAACTGAAAAACATTATAAAATATAAGTTTTATTACTCAATATCATAAAAATTATAACCAACATAATATAAAATAATAATCAGTAGGACCTTACTAATAGGTTCCCAGTACAATAAATTATTTTCATCAAAATTCATTGCTCAAATGAAAATTAAATGCCAAGTTTAATATTTGTAAGTACTGAACTCTCTCTTTTTATTCATTTCTTCCGGTCTTGTCTATCCACTCTCGATTATTTCTATCGTTCTCGATATAAAATTAACCCTTAGCCATCGTTCCATTATTATACCTTAATTTACACAATATATGTCTTTACTATCAACGTTTTCATCACTTCAAATGGTATAAGGTTAATACAAAAAGGTTTATGTATAATATACAATATACATATTTATACATGTAGATGTATTATATGGTTTTAAAATATATTATAATCTATACAAGCCTGTTATATTATAGGTAATTGCTTGCTCTTGTAGAATTTTCATTAGAATATAAAATCTTAAAGCACTAATAATTATTATTTTGAAAATAATTCAATTCTAGAACTGTGTATATCACAGTAGATCGAGGATGTGTTACCTATTATTTTGTATTGATGCATTCAATTTGAAATTTTAGTGTTTGACAAACGATTCTGAGTGGTTTTATTTGAATATACGATTACTAAAGAAATCGTAAGAGTTAGATTTACCAATTAAAATAGATTCACATTAAAGAACTACTTGAATATTTCGTAAAACTGCTTTTTAATAAATTTCATAGAAAATATTTAAAAAAAAAATAACAGTTAGGAATAAAAAAATAACATTGTTTTTTTGATCCGGACTTTAAACAATGCTTATAAAATAATATGAAAAGTATGATAGACATTTATATTAATTAATACAAAAAACATGTAATTATAATTGAACCAAGTTATAACATATTATTACGTTTAGTGAACTAATCATTTTGTGTGTTATAGAAGAGCAAAACACAAAAAAATATTAATTTTGACTGTATGGAATTCAAGAAATATCTTTATAGTTTTAATGCTTTTGGTTATGGAAATATTATGGGTGTTAACAGAATTTGGAATGGTATCAACCACATTTGTGAGGCATTGACGCATAATGAAAATAATTTACTATACAAATAACTTAATCTTGATATTATGTGTTTCTCCTTTGGCAAAGCGCCGTTGTTGTGAACATTAAAATCTTAGATAATATTAGAAAACTTATTATTTTATATTTTTTTTTGTTGCACAGTTGTTTGTTATCACTATAATAAGTAACAAAGCTGTCATTAAAAATTAAATTGTAATCCAAAAAAGATTTGAATTACCGTTTAAATAGGTAAAAATATAATAACCCTTATTATTGCTAAATAACCTAAACTACGAGAATTCGAATATTTTAAAACTATGGTAAAATGCATAAACAATAAAATATACTATAATATATTATATAATAAATAATAATATAATTAACTGTTTAGATGTAATGGTTATAAACTATAATCACATGATAATAATATATTGTATTATAGTACCTATATTAATAATTATAATTAATTTGTATGTAACGTTTAAAAATTACACAGCAATTAAAATTCCTGTGACCTAAGCAATAAACAACACTGAATAACTTATAATATCTAATATAATGGCTTTACTTACTTAGAGCACGTTCGAATTTCATGAATCCATGTATCTAGTATAATAATATCTAAATGAATAGAAATACAATTTAGTTAAATCATCGTCGAAATTAGTTTTATATTACCTGGTTAATTTTATGGAACTGTAAATGTATTGTTGCTTTTAGGTATCACTTATACTCACATCCTCACTGGTTTTACTTAAAAGTAATTTTTACCTATTAGTCTGATCAATACGGCTAAGTTCAACAACTTTTGAAACTGTACTTTGTTTGTTTATTAATGTGATGTAAACTATATTTAGTTAGTTACAAAAGATTGTGAAGACAATGATACGTTACAATATTGATGAACGTTATACAATTTTATCCAATTACGTTGTAAGTTTAAATTTGTTGAAAACAATACAGCTAACGCACCATAAATAAAATATAAAAAAATATGTACAAGATACAGGAAATGGGGTGCTTTAAAGCTTGTTTTGATTATTCATTTGGGTGCAACGATTTTTAGTATATTTTTTAAAGCAAACATAAAATATAGCATAAACGGATTTTGAACAAACCTAAATTTACAATATGTCTATTTATCATTTTATGATATTCTTATAAGTGATAATGATTTTATGTTTATAAGGATTATCTAAATTTATATTTATCGCTGTGATAAATATAACACGACTTGATACAACTACGTGTTAAAAATGTATGTCTCGTTAGCTAAAACTAATGTTAAGCTATTTTAAATTATAATTATCACTTATCAATAATGATTTAAAGGTAATAAACGTCTTTTTATCAAATCGTATACATTATTTAGAGATCGTATGAAATTATTTTTAACTTTACTATAGTTAAGTAGTACTACACTTAACTATTTACTATGGATTATTTACATTCAACTATACAAATAATTTTCTTTGGATTATAAATTATTAATAACTTATACATTGAATTCATTTAAATTCAATATCATGAATATTTCACATATATGTGTATATTTGGTCTGAATGGTGTTGTAAAACAATAATATCGAACATTAATGTTATGCTGTATTTATCACTTGACATTTTTGTATCTCAGAGGAATAATACTTTATAATACTAAAAGTCAACATCAGCCTACATAAAATGATTTATACGTCTCATGTATTATTTTTACCTGACATTTTTGTTTACTCTCTTTTTCATTGAAAATTTACAACAAAAAATTTAATATTTTTCATTGTCATGTCAAAATTTGTACATCTATATGATGTTTAGTACAGGCTTAGTTTCTGAAAAAAATATATCAAATAATACAAAAAAAAAAAATAATGTGTAATATTTTATAACTCAAATCTACCATACAGATAACGAGTTTACGGGTAGTATAAGCTGTATTAAATATAATAATATAATACACACAAATATATAAATGGAATATATTATATTAGGTACCTATAGGTATATACCTTATTTCCAAGATGTTTATACTTTATTCAATTACGCATCAGTAAACGCAACTAGTAAGATACTAAGTAAGGATGTCATTTAAATGCAGGTATTAAAAACGGAGTTTATAATACTTGTCATGAGTACGACAGATTTTTTGCCACGATTATGCTACATTTCCCTGGAAATTGTCTTAAAATAATATATTTTACCTGGATCCTATTATTATTCTTTAAGCATTTTTTCTCTTCACACAATTATGTACTCGTTGAAGTTGTTTAATGTATACTGTTTTTGATTACCAAAATAATCGAATTCTAGCTAGAGACAAATCGACGAATCCAAATAGTATGTAAGAATTAAATTATGTTAAGTTTTTTGATTTCAAATATAATATGATATAATTCTTATAATAATAACTGTATGATAAAAAATATTTTTGATGTTACTTCTACTTTGATTTTACCAAACAAATTTAAGTTTATATTATATACGTTCGGCAGCTCACCCACTCGAAAAAAAAGTTTTTACCTACATTCCTGGGCGATGAACATAAGTATTGAAAGATACGGGACGCAACGGCATCGAAAAAAAAGTTTTTACCAAATCGACCGCGAAATGAATTTCTTTAATAATGCGATGTTTTCACAATGTTTTCGGTAAAGGATTATATATGACCAAATATGCACGGAAAAACGTGCATATTATTAATTTTGATAGGTACTTTACATTGATTTATAATAGTCTTAGATCATTAATCATCCAACTAAATTGAATTATCTTGTACTTCGTAAACAAAATATTTAGGTATGTAAATGTTAGTTGGTAATATTATATAAAAGCAGTAAATTAGACTGGTGTGTAATATTTAACAATTTTATTATTTCTTGTATTCTTCTCCACTTTTAATTTTTATGAGATACTTTTACTTGATAAATATTAAATAGGCATATATTAAAACAAATTGTCAGAATAGTTTTAATTATAGATGCATCATAAGTATTTACTTATAAATTATAATACATCTATACATTAAATACAGTAGACCATTGTTTTTGTTTATAAATAATCTTATATCCACCTTCACTGGTCCTTCAATATTTTGTTTATAAAAAACTTACTAAATGTGTTTCGACTTTTGTTTATGTTGGTTTAAAAGGTTTATATAACATATGTATTTAATTAAATATATCATTAATAAATACTACGATCGTGAAAAATAAAATTGTCGACATTTAATTTATGTGTAAATGTTTTAATATAAAAATACAAATAAATAAGCTCAAATTTAGACTTGTTCTTTCAATAATGAATGAATATTTATCAAACAAAAGTAAATGAAATTATTATTTCTCAAATTAAAAGATACATGGGTAATATCGTTCAAAATATTAAAACTAAACTCAAAAAATAACAAATGGTTATTGTATGAATTATTAATAATTTGGCTAAACGTTTTCTAGTTATAATCACGGACTACGATATATCTTTTTTTTTTTTTTTTTTATTATTTCAACGCCTAACGGCAGTTAACATAGACAAATACATAAATATTGATAGGTATTAGATAACAAATTGGTAGTGATAAAAAAACATTATAAGTATAATATAGCTTAAGTACTAATAGAACATAAAAATAAAGATATAGTTAATAGGTATACATATTATTATTATTAAGTAAAAACTTAACGTTGTGTGGTCCGTGCCAAGATTTATTTTACTCTTTATTTTTGACTAAAATTCCAAAAGTCTTGGGTCTGAGTTAATTTTACTCATTATTCTCTGGATAGGGTCATTGCAAAGATAATTAGTTTTACGAGTGCTGATTTCAAACATTATTTTACTACGGGACCCATTTCTAGGTATGTGAAATTTAAACCTTTCGAGTAAACGGCTAGCATCGGTTTTCCCCAAAACTAAATTATTTAAAAATCTTATATCTAACATATTTCTTCTACTTTCAAGGTTAGATAAATTTAAAAATGTTGATATTGATGAGTAGTCATGAGGAAGGTGAGTAATTTTTAAAACATACCCAGCGAACGCAAAAAATCGGTTTTGAACCCTTTCAATCCTTTGGATGTCTTTCTGAGTGTAGGGGGACCATGAAACAGAGCCGTATTCTAAAATTGACCGCACCAATGATGTATATCTTAGTAGAAAGATATTATATTATATCTAATCCATATAGTTATAATAATAGTATACACATTTGAGCACTACTAATTGAATAATATTAATTTTATCGAATTGATTGTAATAATAATAAATAATAATAATATAGAATATAATATCCTAAGGCTGAAACTTCAATTTATTAAAGTCATCTCCTCCTAAGCTAAAGATCCGATGTCAATAAAACTTGAAATATATTACAATCACGATAGTCTAAAGAGTGCACGGATTCATTTTGCCCCCGACTCGATGTTGTTGTTAATTAATTACAAGAAATTATTTATTTAAGCCCTTGACATGCATGCATATTGTCCAATAGACAACTGTAAGTTGAGGTGACATCTGTGTCAGTAACAGACATTTGACATGCTACCATCTTGAAAATCCAACGGGTGGAATTAGAGCGTTCCAAAACTAAACTTTTACAGCATACACCCACTTCTTTGTTTTTCCGTTTGAGCTTAATATTACGTAATATGTGAGTAAACATACGGATGCATTTCTTCAAATTTGATCGGTTTTCATTAAACTGTGTCCACACTGCTCAAAACGGATGGATACGTAAAGTATAATAAAGTTATTTACACACATGTATTAGAGTTGTTATTTTTAAAATAATATAAATTATTATCAGGAATTATCGAGAAAAAACGTATATTTATAGGTACTCATTCTTATTATTCATAATAACATAATATTATTATAAGACGCTACCATATATTATTATATTACAAGCAAACTTATTCGATTAATGTTGTTGTCATATTAACGTCGTCATTAAATAAATACCGAAATTCTTCTACTCAAAAATTAGTTCCAATAAACGCTTGCATATGCAGTTGGCATTATCATCGGCCATAAGAAATAACTTTACGAATACCTAATTATTTGTGATGCTGAGTTCCAAATTGGGTTAACATACTTACGTGACTTTTTCACGTATAAATACGTTAGCCAAGTTTTTGCAGAAGCCGTCATTTAATTTTGATCGACTGTTACAAATTAACAGTAGAGTGCTACGCACGAACTGCAACGCTTGTGAATTCGTATAAAGGAAATTAACATAGAATATTTTTGTAAACTGAAACAACCAAACATATTACTAACAATTCAATATTTATGCATAATTGATAATATAGAAATGTATTAATACCTGTTATGATCATTGATCACGTAATATTGAAATAAAGTTGTGATGATAATTAATAATTATCAAAAATATATCTGAGATATTTAGTTATATTTCAATGATATATTGATTTCCAGAAAGTTAAAAATAGTTAAAATGTATCGCGTGCAGAATATTGTATTAATAACGTATACTATTACAACTTACATGTTACAGGCTAAAAATTGTATTTGCTCTATAATTATATTCATTAAAGTGAATAGTAATACATAGTAGTATACAGATTGATTGTTTCCTAGAATTTCATGTATGTACTCATGTGAACAGCAATTTTAAAAACGACGGCACGTTAGTTTATAATGAAAATTTAGATCGTTCATCAATGACAACCTATTTCACCACCATGTTCAACGTTAAACGCATAATTATACATATAAATTACAATATGTTATAATTTTAAAATGTATGTATTTAATATAATTCAACATTTAAATATTATCACGACTTTGTTTACTATACGTTATTCCGCTGGTGAGTGTCAATCTAAATGAAAGAGGTAGTTCTACGATAACTTATATATGTATACATTTTTAAAAATATAATATCCTAAATTTTATTTATAATTGTAAAAAAAAACTGTTAAACTTTTTTTAAATTTCTGCATTCTATAAGGTAACTTAAAATACATACTGCATACTACGTAGATGTACATAGTACATACATTATCGTATTATATAATATCAAACAAATAAAACTTAATAATTGTATTTTAAAAGAAAAGTAGATTTCAAAAGCTCACAGTTAATATTATTCCGATGTCGCTATGAGACTTTAAAGACACTCGTATTTTATTGGTTCTACCATTAAGAGTTTTAATAAAATGTTAAAGATTTTTCAATGGATCAGCAATAATAATGAAATTTCTCGATAGAAACTAGGGACGACACGTTTTATTGCAGGATAAGATGACAAATAACCTTGATAACATTGAAGATTATAGCAGATTTGCACTCCTTCGGAGTTAAAAACATTCTTTATACATCCTGAATTTTCTTCCTAGAAAAAATGTATACATTGGCTGGAACAAAATGCCTTTGTTAAGTAACAATAGAAATTGTTATCCGATAAATATATTATTATATTATTAATTGTACAGTTATTATAGAAATTACTTAATTAATACTGTTATTGATGAAAGACAAAAATGATTTTATCGTCAAAATGATCAGTATAATAATTATACAACGCATTCTGCATCGTATATAGTATGGAATTATTAAAAAAAAAACTGGGAATTAATTACAATGGTTTTAATAATTTAAAAAAGTGTACCTATCAGTTTCATTTCAAAGTTTTCTTTGTGAATAGTACATTATGAAGGTATTGGCTGATGGCTAATAAATTCGTAGTATGATAATAATATATATTATACGTAAATCATAATAAAGTACCTTATACCTATTGTTTTTTTCTTAAGTTATTAAAATTAATTACTATTCTATAAATATATTTATTTATGTAATAAGCTCTTACAAAATAATATCAAATCATATGCAATAAATATCACCAATATCGTTCATAAAAAAAAAAAAATAATTTCCTTAGCACAACTTGATTAACCAAACATTGTCCACCTTCTCCTTCATTATTACATCATTATTGCATTTAATAATACATTCGTTCAAATTCTGATATAATGACCTTATTTTCAAATACTTAAATTCAGTATACCGCCTAATGTCGAAAAATGCGAGTGTCTTGTAGCTACAATAACTTCTTTTTTTCTTTTGTAATTTCGTTAGTATAATATATAATATGTGTGAACATTAGTTGAAAATATATTACTTATATAATCAAAACTATAGTATGAAAAGGTATACCATCAAAATTCTACAACATCTTAATTCATAAGATGAGGAAATGAGTGATATAGGTTGTAGTCTTGTAGATATTATATTATGTGAAAATCAAAATCATAAGTGTGTACTTACCGATGTTAAGCCACATGTAACAAAAAAAAAATAATATTTGTGTAAATAATTATCTAGAAATAATAAAATAAAGGTGAACATTTAAATTTTTTTCTAGATAGAGATAAATTACTTTAAACACAGACAATATGATAGATATTTGTATGTTTTTTTTGTTTATAAATACATAATAAAATAAAATAAATATTTCATAGTTACTTATTGTGTTTTTTTTTTATTATTTTATTAGATAACTTATGAAACATACGGTTTTAATGAATATTACTATCATTACTCGATAAAAAAAAATATTAATTTTAACCACAACTTAAAATTTTGTCTGGTACGTAATAATAATATTGTCAATACAGATAACAATAACATAATCATAATTATTAGTTCTGTGATTATCTAAGACTAACTTATTTTAATAAAAATCATCTGCAATATCTAGTTAAATATTTAAAAATATATATTTTGTTATTAATTTATCTAGATAAGATAAAGATAAATTAATAAATGTTTACCTAAATACTACTTATTATTGGTAACTAAATATAGCAGTACAAGTTTTAAGAGCCCTAAAAATATTACGTCAAAATTTGCGAACTTCAAACTACGTATCCTGATATTGATATCTGTCAGTGACTAGTAAGTCAGTCTAGAGTCATATGCTATACTCGACAAGTCTTAATTCATTGACGGAGTCTTATAAGCTATAGCCAACTAAAATATGTGGATTATTTTGCTATTTAGCTTGAGGTTTAATATTGGAAAATTTGCATTAACTGTCACATAAATTATTAAAACGAGCCAGTAGTATTATCGAGCAGTTTGAATATTATGTACCTACGTGTAATGAATATTGAAATCAGTAATAAAAACAAATTAATCTGTAATTTCGAGACCACTAAGTACAACATTACGAACCTGCTTGCGTGCATCCCATACAGATGTACCTTACCTAACCTATACAATTAATTTATAATATCATAAATAGTAGACCAATCGCATGCGGGTGATGTAAAACTATAAGTTTACAATATAAATACCAAGTTGCACACTATGTTTGAGTAACAAATAGCAATGCAACATAACTAATCTATGTCCATACGTTATACACATAAATTGTGTACACTAACACATTGCGAATTTGGTTAACATAGCTTGACTACTACTACCATAAAAACTACTGACGTCAGAATAAATTAATATATTTCAGTGGAGAATGGTACAAAAGTAATAACACAGAACCACCTCTCTGGTAAAGTATTAGTTTGTAGAACACAGTGACACTACAGTTTTAATTTTAAACGCCCTGTTTTATTCATTTCAGGAAATGTAAAGATATGGACAAACATAATATGGTTTTTTAACATTTTCGTTTAACATATTCATATAGCTTTTTAAGCTATATAAATAAAATAATTGATTATTTGTTTATTTGTATTGTGGAACAATGTTGTGTTAATGTTCCAACTGTTTGATAAAAATAAAAATATTTCATAAAAATAAGATTTAAAGTGAATTTTTGGGTGTTCTGATCCCAATTTTATTATATAAACATTAAAAAATTATATAGTGACAATTCGTATTTGCCCTACATAAAAACCCCCCCAAATTTTCAAACTGTATTAATTACAGTAAAAGTGTTAGCGAACACCTTTCTTCACTGATAAACTAGTAAGGTTGCGGAAAAAGATAGGCATGACCAGAAAATTTTCTATAACTCACACCTGTCTATAACGGGCACTTTTGATGGTCCCGTGAGTGTCCCTTTTATGTAAGCATGTTTAACTGTAATATAATAATACAATATTAACTTTCATAACATGATAGTAAATAAATATTGTAAAATTACATAATGACTAAATCGTTAAATCAAAATAAAACCAAGAAACTCGTTTCTTCTATAAGTAAGTTTTGAGTGTAATTAGTCATCGTAAGACATGTTTACAATATATATTGCAGTATCTACTATCTTTGTTCGTAATGTAAAAAACTTTAAAACATCGTGTTTTGACATTTTGGTATAATAAATTCAAAAGAATCTCAAAATAAAAATGGTTTAAACTATAAATTACCTATCAAATTCCTATATTAATTTATTATAGAGTTGAACTCTTTAGAAGTTATACCTTGATGATTATAAAAAAACATGGTTTAAAATTAAAACACTACACTATAACTAATTATTATATTATATAAGTTATTAAATACATCATCATTTGCATATAAAATTTGTATTGATTTGTATCACTAGTTATTATACACGCCGGATTATGAGTGGGCGCTCAACAAATGAATTTCAGCAAATTTGATTTACTTTACATTTAATGATCGACATATATTTCAATGTTCAATAAAATATGCTTTTTTATTCTTATCGATCATATATATATAATATACATATCTATTTAAATCCAATAATACGAAGTTGAAATTTTTGAACTATCAAACAGCCAAACTAATCTTGATCTTGAACATAGGGTTAAATGCTAAGGTTTTAAACTATCGGCTGAAATATGTATATAAATTCAAAACAAATCAATTGCTCGAGTAATATAGAGGATAAAAGTAAACTTGAAGAAAGTTTAAAATTGTATGTAAAAAAAAAAAAACGTATTACTAATAAAAGATTCCGATAATGTGATCTGTACGAAGTCACGTATGGTTAGAAGTATCATTTGAAATGGGTCACGTTTAGTTTGAAAATAAATTATGCATTTAAGATTTCTTTTTATATACTTTCCGGTCCATACATTACTTTTGGTACCACACTTTTGGAAATAAATGTGAAAACGACAACTAAATGCACTTTTTCGAGCACTCCACTAATATAAGCACGACCGGTTTATGTAATTTATGGCTAACGTTAAGGTCTGTCCTAAATTAAATAAGACAAAGGATTACTTAACGTATCGTTTACAACGGTCAGCTGACACAATACACCTACCTATGTTGATTAAATAAAGTATTAAAAGATGATGAATAAGCATGTGTGACTTTGAAAATATCTAAAAAAAAAGTTTAATACAAAATTATTTAATAGTGTACGAGTAACATTGTAACATTTATTTTATTTTATAATTATTAATCAATAGATATCTACTAAAAAAAAATGATCAAATTCTAATTTTTTTGATGTTTTATAATGATTGGATAAGGTTTGTAGTTTTGCACACAACTTTTCCAGTTGTACGAGTAAACATATAGATGAGTTGAAATATGCTTCTGATAAGAAATGTCCAATAATTAATACAACCAATTATACTTTTTAAATTGACTAAGCTAAGGAATACTTATCAATTACCATAATTACACATCAGACGTTTCGATAAAAATTCACACACTAATCACAATATCATCTGAATATAAACTAGAAACCATAAAATAAAGAATGTTATAACTAGATATTAATTTTTTTTGTGATTAAAAAAGATAATAATTATTTATTGTTGAATTTAATAACAAACAATTACATTTCACAGATGTTTAAAAGTTTTTGCACAGCTTGAACAGCTCAATAAAGAAACTAACTTTTTTTAAATTGGAACCTCATGTTTTGTGTTAAATTGTTATCCAACTCACTTGGCTGTCAAAAGTCAGACAATTTAAGGGTATGCGAATCAAAATATATAAGAAAATATTTTCACGCTTTCAATTATATTGTATGGGTATTTGTCCGAAAGTATAACGCAATTAAAATTCATCAAAACAAAGTTAACATTCAAAATCTTTAAATATTTTAGCCTTTAGGTATTATTATTGAATTATAAAAAGTCTAAAAAAAATTGTTGCCAAAAAAAGATTTTAAATAATTATTTTATAAATCCTGCACATAGGTAGCTAATTAAAACTAGCTTGTTAAAATGTAGATTTGGGATGCTGATTGTTGGTGCACTAAAATGTTAAAAAAAATACTAAATAATTCACTGTCATTTGAAAAATAAATGCCAAAACATGAACTTAGTTACTATTATTTAATTTGATACTGAATATGTAAATAATCTATGAGTATGATAGTTACGATATGTATTAATTTCATTAATTGCCATTACTTGTCTAATGTAAATTAATAATTATTATTTTGCTTTCAACCGTCATAGTTAAGTCCACTCACTTTTATCTGTAAAAACATTTCTTTCACTCGATATTATTTCAAAACTGGAAAAGTCTATATTTTATAAACAAACAAGACTCACCCATGCATTTAAATTCTATTTATAACATTTAGTTGTCTTAATTTATAAGAATCAAGATAATATGCAAGGTGGTAAGAATTTATACACTTAAAAGGGTATACCTACATCGTTAATTAATTTTTCCCACTGTATTAAAATATGTAATAATTTAAGATAGAAAAATAATGATTATTAATTTATTTCACACAAAATGCACAATTATATGCAATTAATAAGTATATCGTTAATTTTCTTCAATTTAACATATTATTGTAAAATTATATTTTATCATTACAATATTGTAACTTAATCATGAAGTTTTATACTGTTAATGCATAGTAATATTTTATAAAAATAATGATAATAATTACTTAAGTAGAATTATATTTATAGCAAGTGTAAATGCGTATAATATGTTGTATTATTGCGGACAGGTACCTATGTATTATGGAAACATTTTATTTTTATTTAGCTTATTGTATTAAAATGCAGCTACATTTTAAAATAATTTAAATACTTAAAAATTACATAGATTTATGAAGATATCAAGTTAAATAAAAAAATAAAAATGTAGGTTATTCACACTGATAATATTTGAATTTACATTTTGAATTTGCTCTCTAGTTATTATGTATAAACTTATATCTTACTAACAATGTTGAGTTTTTTCTTCAGGTTTGTGAGTTATAGCTAATCTAAAAATCTGAATATAATTATACAGATTATATATATTTAATTAATTAATTAATTAAAAGTTTGAATGGGTTCTACGATTAGAAACTGCAGCTTAGCGGGATATTCACATAGGTACATAAGGTGATTCATTCAACGTAAGACACTCACTATTTCAAAAACTACTTACAGTAATGTTTTTGAAAGTATATTTTTACTATTTTTAATGACAACATGCATTTTTAATTCCTCAATTCAACGCAGATTTTTTTTGTACTTCAATTTATAAAAAAACGATTTTCGAAAGTTTATGAGTTAAATAAGTATTTAAAGTTTTGATGATAGGAATAATAGTGATACATGAACGGCTACCCTTGGAAAATAACGGTCTTCTAGGTTAGGTTAGGCAACTACTTTCTAATTTATAATTATTTTTAATTCGATCGGACATAGAAGAAGGAGCGTGTAACTTCATGCATATTTTGTGATTACTTAAAATTCTGTAAGAGTATATTTTCAAAAATGTGAATGTTTCCTAAAATAATGATTGTATTACGTTAATAGGCTCACCCCGTACATTAAAGTGATATAGTGATGATTATTATACTATTGAACTATTTTGAATTTAATTATCCATATATATGCGCACCTCGAGTATATTATTATAAATAAGTACAAAGGGATGCAAAGGTTGACATTAATACATTATGTATATGTTTTATCATAAATTATTACTTTAATCTAATCTGAATATACCGTAACATTTGTGTTCGATTTGAGTCTACCAAAGTACGTTGGGCAACAGATGAACATGATATGGAGTTGTATTATTTGAATCTAAACATTGATACAAACACATTTTACTTTCATCATTTGTATAGAAATAATTATAATAATAACATAATATACAGTTTGACTTTAATTCAATGCTTATGCTTTATTCAACATAATTCAATATCCTAAATAAAATATTAAAATTGCACTTATTTTTATTTATTAGTAGGTACTTACATTTTCTAAATGTTCGATACTACAGTAATGTTATTAGACTTACCATAAATTACAAAATAATAAATAAGTGACAAAAACAAAAATGCTAATTATATGTCTGAATTCTATTTTTATTGGTTAAATAACTGTATATAAAATGGGTTGTGAAATTAGTTTTCCATAAGTCTTATGTAATAAAACAGTAAGCAGTTGCGACTAAAACAGTAAATAATAGAGCCCGACATTAAACATTTTTTTTACTTCTAAGGTACATAAAAACTTTACCAATGAATAAAATCGCATTTCAAATATAAATTTATTGGTTTTAAACAATAGTTTAAAGTTTTTTAGATTTGGAATTGATTGTAACCAAGCTATTGGTTTTTACAATAATATGTTTTTTTGTGGAAGACTGGATGGATAATTGTTTGGAGTAGTTAGAACAATCCAAAAGTTTTATTTACATACAATATGCATTCCTGAAAATTGGACATACATTATACAACAGTAAATCAACAATATTAAATGGTATTTATTTCGCAAGGGAATCGTCGAAAATCTTCGTTTCAAATATGATGTGAATATGATTTCCTATAGACATTAATATGTAAAAAATTTAAAAAAAAAAACACTAACGCAACATAATTTAAGTAGGTACATAATATATAGTAATTCAAATATCCTTAAAGTTTAAAGTCAGTTTTGTTCACAAAAAAAAGTTATGGATTTTCTAATATGGATACAGTATACGTAAACACTGTTAACATAAAATGCCAATTCATTTTAAATTTGCATGCTTAAAATAAATAAATATATTTTATATTGGCAATGTAAAGTCTAAAAAGTTTTAAATCCTAATTTGAAGCGGAGTTCACATAAAGTACCTTTTAAATAATATTATGCACCAATAAAGATACACTGTATGTTTATGAATTTGTACATTGCATAAAATATGACATCATTGTCAAAATAAATAATTATTGAACATCATAATAGTGAATAATTATTACATAGAATATACATTATTTTGTTAAAGTTGATTTACCGTAGAAGGATAATTTACAAGCATTATAATATTATTCAGCTCATCTCATTTCATATAGGAGTTACGTTCAATTTATAAAATAATATCATACGTCTTGGTATAAACTATTATTCCTGAGGTCAGAGACTCAATATTTCAATATACATATACACACGTATTTTGTACGTGTTTTTTCTGTCGTAGTTCCCCAGATGTAAGCAAAAACTTGAATTGGTGATAAAACTCGCAGAGAACTGCACATAATATAATATAATAATATGCCCTAAAGAAGTTCTGAACTTATACGAATTATTCAGAAAATAAATGTAAACATTAATATTATATACGTTTATGCAATTTATATAGCATAATTATTAAAATACTGCAGTCGCGGCGCATATGTACATTCTGCTTTAGATGTCATGATATCATTGTGTGATGTCATTCAAAAAATTTAAAAACTTTTAAAATATGATGACGAGATATAAATAGAGGAGAAGAATCAATATGTATAATTTAATAGTTATTGTACTTGTAAAAGGACTTAGTTGTAAATAGAAAATATAATTTTTATTTCTGAACTTTTTACTTTAATGTACATTCATTAATTCATTGTACCTCAACCTTTCCATTACTCATGAGACGATTCTCCATATACGCCACTGGTTGACTACATAATTAATGCACCACTTGGAGCATAGCTAAATGTTATAATAACTCAACATACCACGAGCGTGGGTATGGTTATAGCGCCCTGCAAGAAAGCTCATTTCTCGTGTCAAAGTAGAGAGTGCGTGATCTACCATTGTTATCTACCTTCGTCCTGAACATTAATAATTACCTACTTTTTCATAAAAAGCAACATTTTTTCATTTTTTTGAAATACCATGGTTAGTCTACTTAGTATTATCAAGCCTACCTACTGAAAGTTAATATCTTCTTGTTCATTACAAATACACCTTAATATTACAGAGTTTATTGACTAGAATTATATAATTTTAGAATAATACTCTTGACGTGAAGCATAAAAATTATTCTTATTTCTACATTATAGATTTTCTGAAAATGAATGTATAAACAATAAATTATTATTTAATTATATATTTATTTGCAAATTGTATGTTCCAGGATTCATCTCAAAAATTCCAAAAGATAAATCTACGTAACAATTAAATAGCATTATATTTAGCAATATTCATCTTTGACGAAAACCTCAGTTGGTAATTATTTATTTTTATTAGCATATTACTATATTTTTTTAATGGATTATTATAGTCAATAGATAACCAATGAAATTAAGCAAACTAGCAATTTATTTATAACTCATCTATGGAATATGGATGTATGTTTCATAAAATATAATTATTAGTAATCAATATCACAACAATTACCTATATTGTTGAGTACACGATTGACTTAATTTTATATTATTAGATATAATAAACTTGATAATGCTCGAAATATTGTGTGTTATATTATCGCTGTAAAGGTTTGTGTGTGTGTGTGTATGTTGTGTTAACTGTACTCGTATACTGATTAGTGATTATACATTATATGTTATTCATCTTAAGTATATAAAAATCTTCCCTATTGACGTTTATAAGTTTAGTCTGTTAGGTACCTTTTTATTTCTTGACGATCGCTTTCATTTTTTCACTATTTCTTCCTCTGTCTCTGCTGTACTTTCATTCTCTTGCTCTTTAATTATGGTTCAGCTAAATAATAGGCTCTTATTGATGCTAAAAATATTGAGCTTCTTCTCCAATATTTGAATTATTTTCTTTTATCGCTAACTCTGTTTAAACTTTTACTTCTATTTTAAAATGGTATACATCCGTTTTTCTTTAACTGCTAGAAAACCTATTTTTTCTTTCCATGAGTACAAGATTTTTTTAGCACTCAAACTCTTTTGTCAAGCTTCCGTCACTCGTTGTTGTCTGTATCGTTTTTTAAGGATTATTCTTAATAAGAATTATCCGTGTATTTATAAGCTTATTTTTAGTAAGATTTATGGCAGACTACAACGTAGGCGTGTTCATTATTTTATGATTTGGCATTAAAAAATACTACAGTTAAGTGTATAGATAACCTTGTTCGAAGCTTCTATTTTACCGTCTGAACACATCTTTCTGCTCGATTGTTAGTAGTTGGATGCGTTGAGGTTGAAAATGTACCTTTCAATCATTCTATAAAATGTTTATTTTTTGTTGTAATTCCGGTATATAATATCTTAGTATATCAAATTATAATTACTATATTGTTTGGTGTAATATGTTTTATCTTTCAGAACATTAAAGCCTACACAAGAATTTAGTTCATATTCATGATATTCGTGTGAAATTTTTCTTAACTAAATTGTCTAAAAACCATATTTTTTTTTACTTGATTAACGTATAAATAAGTATTTTATTGATTCGTTAACAGCAGAACAAATTATAATTAATCCTCTAATCTAGTACCCAAGTATACATCTGAAACGACTGAAACTCTCTTGGCAATAGTCCGTTTATAATCTTAATGGATGCCAAATCAAAGAAGTAAAATTATACAGCTTAATTGAATTAATCCATACTCGGGGTACGATAATAATAAAATCTGTTGATCTGTCTTAGTTAAACAAATGCTATTTCAAAATATACTCATATAAATATCATGTTATTTGTATTTAGTAATAGCAAATGTATGGGTTTAAGTTCAAATTACGAATATTGTACAAAAGTAAAATTATGTATATTAATTAAGATCCATAAAGTAAATGTATTTTCATTATTATACTAAATTAATAAATTGTTGATCAAATGCCAGGTTTAAAATAATTTACAATTTCTTATAATCATTAATTTTATACGTAGATAAATAGGTACTATAATTAAAAAATAATAAGCATCATTAAAAAATACCTATGTTAAAAACAATAATCCCAAATGTAAAATAACATGCAGTAGTATTAACAACAACAACGAAAAAGGGTGGGCAAGTAGGTACCACTTTTCTGTATAGTAGCTAGGTGTCGAGAGCCACTAACGAAAGTGTTAAATTTGAACTGAATGATATATAATTGTAGAAGAAAAACAATTCTGAGCGATGACGGTCTTTCAACCTAAATCAAGTATATTTCATTACCTATTTCATAAAATCTTTTTTATGTTGCTATTAAATTAATTTATTATACTCGTACTTGCTATTATTCAATTTTTAGTGAAACGTATTTAACTATTATATAAGTGTACATTTATATCATAATAATATAATATAAAATATTATTGTTATCCACTTTTGAGTCAATAGAGTCAATATACCACCTTACCATAGAAAGATCTGAATAAGATTATGTTATAAATGAAGAATAATTGAAGGTATTTTGTTTTTTGTAAATTAATTGTATGATTAACGAAACTACCCTCAGAAATAATTTTGTCGCTCAGAGTCTAAAGCCATTTTACCGTCACAATATAATAATGAGTTTGTATTTGCTTATCAAATTGTCGAAAGTTAAATCATTGACAATCAAATCGTATAAAATAATTATCTATATTCAATAAACATAAAGTAATATATATATGAATTAGTTAGATATAAACCAAATTAAATTAACATACATTTTGATAATTGCGCTATGAGTTAGCGCATAAAGAACACCTGTCATTATATTTACATAAGCCACATAAGAAAACTGGTACCTACCTAATAATATTTGTATGATATGAATATATAATATCATCCATATTGATCTTCAGGTCCACGTTCTAAATGTTCGAATATTTTCCAATAGAATTTAACCACACTACACTAGAGATGCATCTAACTCTTATATACGATATACAAGTATGGAAAAAAATTCCTCTACAGGTGTGTTGTGACAAAAACAACAGAGTACGAAACCGTAATGCATCTAATATTGCTATTGCAGCCAAAAAAGCAGAAATGATATACACAGAAAAACGATATAGTTATTACTTATTATATACAATACAAGTGTGTGTATGGTTAAAATTAATTTAAAAATTTTTATTTACACAGTCATGATTAGTTATTTAGATAAGAAGCAATTTCTTAGGTTACAGCATACCCCGGAAGCACCTATCTTACGGAAACAGTATTTAATATTTTACCAGTTGTTAATTTGTTATATCAAGGGCTCATACAATTACTACAAATATTCCTCTGAAATTCGTAATAGAAATAACCCATTGATTGGCATCAAGTTGGTAAATGGTAATTCGAACATGTTGACAACGATAAATCTCGAAACAATTATTTTTAATCCTTTACTGTACTCTATATAACCATACATCATAATATATTACAAGATATGCACATGTCTTGTAACGTTGAGAACATTTTATATCAATTACTTTCGGATGATGAAAAATTATAATAATGTCTCATTGAAGAAATAAATGTTTTTATTTTTAAAATGCATTATAATTATAATTTATTGAAGCAAAAATTTGTACTACAACAATTTTGGATATTTGTTATTCAAATAATTAAAACATATTTGATAGTAAGAATAACGCCCGAACCACAACATTCTTAAGGTATATTATTTTCTTATAATGTCTGACTGAAATTAAACAGGTGTAATAATCAAAATAAAATAGTTTATAAAAATAATATTTCACGCTTGGTAAAGTAATGAGAAGTAATAAACAAAGTTTTTGATTTTTATGACATGATGAAGAAAAAACAATATCCATAATCCTTTATCACAGAAAATATTTTGCCCTTCTGAATTGAGTTTTTATTCTGAATAACAGACTTATTAAACCCTCAGTTCTTACAAAGTACAGCTTATTTGTAGTAAAGGAGAGGACATACGGTTCCAGATGTTTGCCGTTTACGATTTAGCATCGTTAGTTATGGTTTAACTTTAGTGTAAAACATTTCATTAGGAAATTAAACCAGCTAAGTTGACTTGATAAGACTTCCTAGCTGTGGAATACCATTATTGATGGATTAATGTACCTGCCATCATCAATATACATATTAAACATATAATTTTGATTGTCAGGAACGTTGGTAGTTTGAAATTAAATTATAAAACAATTTTTTTTTTAACAAAGAAGCTATAAAACTATAAATATTGTAGAGGATTGAAGGACATTTTTACGTTTAAGAAAATTTAAAATGCTCTTATATCTTTTCTATTAAGTACACTTGTACATCATGAAATTACCAATGGGCAACGTTGATTTATTTTGTTATATTTTACTACATAACGTATAGGTAAATATAAGACACAAGTAAATTATACTGTTTAGCTAGGATTGCAGCTCATCATCATAATTCATATTAGATATACCGTGTGTCCGTGTAAACAAGGCATACTATACAATTAAATTACCCATATTACTCTCAGTGTACCCTATATTTTTGAATTCTGTTTGCAGGACATGAAATTAGATTATTAGATCATCAATCTCCCGTAGACAGAATTCTAAAATATATATGCAGTACACGTGATATATTATATACATAGTACAATTGTGGTACATAGACAGGTATTTGGTACTTTTACTTGTTAAATAACAAAATATCTATTATATAATTAATAATTACCAATATAATAAAAAACATAGATTTCACTAATTATATTTAGAAATTAACCAAAATTTTGTTTTTATTTTTGTTATTTGCTGTCAATTATACGAACTCAAACACGAAAAACGTACATACACTATGTATACTATTTGTTTATTATTAATATACCAGTAGGTAATGTTTGTTTACCATTGCTACAATTTTATTGTTCTGTACAAGATTTACAGTAAAACACGATTGCACATCCTGCACATTAAAACTCCCGCATTTAAAATATTACAACGATGTCTTGAAAGCAATAAAGTGGTCGTATTAATATTAATAAGAATACGGTTTTAAATTAAAACTATAGTAAAATTTATTTACTTCATGGCATATTTTTAGTTTTAAATAAATAATTGTATAAACCAAAATCAAAAAATATCATTAATAAAAACATTAAAACAATAATTGTTCGAACTGTAGGTAATTATAACACCAAATTTTAAAAACAAACGTTCATATTTTTTACTCGATCGATCTAAAAAACAAAAAAAAACATAACATTATAGTAGTTCACTTAGTAAAAGTTTTAGAATATATCAATATATTTTGTAATTTAAATGAAAAGAATCTTATGTAAGTACTAATGTTGAGTTGCTGTCAAATAAATTTTAGTTTTTTAAGTATATAAAAATTGTTTAATATAGTATATTTATTATTACGTTTAAATAAATTTTATGACGATTGTTTTGATTCATACTAACATTTACAAATATTATTCGTATTCTAAGGAGATTTATGATACTTTTTATTCTTCAGCATTATTAAATAATTCTGTGACGTGTTTGGGGAGAATGATTTAGAGGAAAAAAATTTGGACTATGATGTTTGCACCTGGTGTTCATAGGGTATGAGAACAAACAAAAAAATGTGATGATTAAGTATGGTTCAAATAATGTAATATGTACTGGAAACAAGATAAATATAATATATATTTTCTCTAACAAAAAAAAATCCTAACATTGTTATTAGAAAGATCTGAAAAAAATTCAATTCTAAAAAATATTAGTACGAAAGTTTTCTTTTACGATCTAATTAAAGTTACCATCTCCATCTTATTTTTGTATCACAGTGCATTTCTGACATATTCATATATTTATTATTTATATATTATAATATAATCTACTTAGTGTTCTAATTCAGTAGGCAAGTTGTATTTTTTAAGTATATTATATTATACACTAACACTACAGACAATTATTATCATTAGGTTGTACCTACTGTTACAGTATATAATATATTAATATTATTCGAAGCCCAACGAAGGAGTGAAATCAAAGTATTAAATTGTTTAAAAATGACAGAAATATACAACTTAATTTAATTTAGTAAAATACCAAAAAAATATTGTTTGAAAAAAAAAATGTAGGTAATTAAATAACTGTACGCTAATAATCATTGTTGAAGCGTTTTGTTCAATAAAAAAAAAAAAACATATTAATGTACTTTATTAAAAACAATCTAACCACCTATTTGTTAGAACACTGAGATTATAAACATTATAAACATTTATATTAAATTTAAATCCATTCTATTAATTATTCTTTTTTTATAATTTAATTACTTGTTTGTATCATAATACATAAAATACTACATATATAGGTATATATTGTTGTGACACATGTGGCAGAAATAAGGTGCATGTAAATTTGTAATCAGATTAGGTACCTATAATTTAATTCCGAGAAAAAATAGATTAAATAATAAACTGAGACCCCTAGATCGTGTACACTGGTTTTTCGAAGAATAAAATTAGAATATATTATATTCTATTGTTTTTAGATCCCGAGCAGAAGTTTTGGGTTATTAGTTATTACTTATTAGTGATAATATTACGAGTTTTAGTCTAGATTCTGATTTATAAATTATACAACAGTATGATTATCTGAGCACAGAAAACTAAAATGTGCCAAAATAGCACATATTAATTACTTAAAAACTATGTAGATTTATACCTTATTTTTAAGTTATAATATGATATTCTATAGAATATTGTTTCAACTCATAAAATATAACCGATACACCAAAGCACTGAATGCATGGATGAAAATATGAGAATAAATATATAAATATACAACTGATGACGAGAAATGTTTAAAAAATATTACATTTTTACAGTGAAATTATTCCTTTCAATAGTATTGAAAAAATTATTTAGGTTATATGGATTTCGAATTTGATTTTTAAGCAGTTGTATGGGTGTTACGGGTTACGGTTAATTTGAAGTTTGTATATGTTTGTTTCAATCTATCTTATAATATTAATGTCGAGGATACTTAATATTTAGTCAGAATTTAACTTATCTTGTTATAACAAAATGATTAATTTTGATGTGAATGCTTTATTAGATTCTTTATATGACAGTTTGATTTCATTAATTCTTCAACATTTGTGTGTATGCAAATAGTTCAATATGTTTATAAGTTTCAGAATTGAATAATTTGGCTTTAAAATAAGTTTGTGTTCACAAACGAGAGGGACTTAATAGATTTCTCAAATATAATCACTATTATTAATAATTATTATTATGTTTGATTAAATTACACTGGTATATTTAGTAGTACAATAATCTCTATTCTGATTTATGAAAATGAAAAGATAACAAAACATATTCAACAATATTAATTTTATATTCAAAAATAAATTATTACATTAAAGAAGAGTTTGTAAAAATAATAATATGCAAGTAATTTAATGAGTGATACAATTGGTATTTATATGAACATTTTTAATCTCTATAAATGTGTAAATATAATATTAATGTTTTTTTTTTTATAAAAAATATATTTATCATGAATAAATAAAAATACTAATTTATGAAAAACTAAAATGATGTGAAGAAAATGTCGAAAGCTATAAAAACATTTAAATATATGAAATATTTAATGATATAAAATCAATTTCAATACTATTATAATGATATCAACTGTTATATAAATTGATAAAAATAATACTTTAAATAAATGTTTATATACCTACTATAATAGTATAGTGCATTACATAAATATAATATATAAATATTATCTATGTTTTGACAATTTACAGTGAAAGAAGAGGTGGTTAGGAGTTATATATACAAAAAAAGTTTTGTAAATATTAAGTATTTTTAAAATATTAGAATATGCATTTATAATTTGACTAAATACCATAAATTACCTATATATTTAGTGTGGTTTGAATGCAGGTAGATCCAATTTAAGGATTTTATGATTTAGTTAGGGGGTGCATTACAAAATTGTCGTTACAATTATTTTAGATACAGAGCGGAGAATTAATTTATTGATGTTAAACTGACATGTACTTTTTTTGTGTCTATCATCAACTTTCGAAGAAGTTAAAATTCACCAATTTTCAACTTAAATACTTTTTCTGATAAGAAATGGAGACTAGTTGGTACTTCTGGGTGTTAAAAGTAAATAATTCCCGGAAATTTTCTTAATAATAGGGACCAAAAAAAAAAGCAAAATAGATTTTGTTATTCTTTTGTAATTTAAAAACTAATAACCTTAATACTAGGTATTGTATATTATTATTATGGTTGTAGACAAGTATTTCGTTATTTACAATAAGAGCAAAGTAAGTTATTAATATATCACAGGTTACAGTGAAACGATTGTGTTGAGACCACGTTATTACCATTGAGAATTAAAATAAAACACAGTCAAGGCAGGAATGTCTATTGACTAGCATTGCGCCACGGGGTTTTGGTGTGAGCATTTTTAAAGTTTATTTTCAATCTTGTGTTTGTGTGTGTGTGTGTGTATGTGTTTTCACTCCTTCTCCTGAAGAAGTAAAATAGAAATAAACCTGTTTAGCCATCTACACGGTTTTTACCAAGACTTTTTGAATTCTTTTTTAACTTCTCACTTAGCCGTGTTAAAAGTAGTTTGACACACAAGTTCATTTTTTTATCATAAATACGTTTTTGGGCTGGCTACACATTTTTTTTGTTTTTGGCTAAGTTTTCGTTAGGTTTTCGTTTTTATGGTTACTTAATAACAAACATATATTTATGATTCATAAAGAGTTGGGTGTTATAGTTTTTTTTTTCAATGCAGAAATGCACAATATTTATTATTTGACATTAAAATATAATATAATATGTTATTAGATTAAACTTTATATATAGTTTACACAATTTAACGTGTTGCAGATTAATAGCACTTGGGTAATTTTAGATAACATTCTTGCAAAATTTGCTGACATTTATAGAAATTCTAATACGTAAACATAAATAAATAAATATAATATATATTCTTGAAATATTTCTATTATAAAAACACTTTTCAAGTCACTCAATACACCAGCATATTAAAATTTAACAATTCACATAAATAATAATATGTAGTTAAATTTTATTATTTTCAATCACACCTATACTGGGAAAAATGTAATAAGTGGAGCTAAAAACTATATTCAAAAATTATGCTCTTTCATCAATGTGTGTATAACCGTATAATGTACCTACATAGATCTACTTGTATAGTGTGAATATTCAAAATTGAGTTAGAAGATATGCATTTTAACCTTAGCACTAAGGTTTTCCTGTGCAAACGGAATTTTAAATTAAATTATTTATCTACTCGCACATAACAATATTTTTTTACCTCGTATGAATCAACTGGCATATTTATATAATCATTCAAATTTATTTTTAGCGTAAATCGCATTTTTGGCCTTTTATATTTTAAATTAAATTATTTAAACGTCGACGTATGGTAGATATATGAGTCATTTATTCATGAACTTCACAAAATGGGAAACTGTCAATTTAACATGATCTAGAGGTTTTCTTTAAAAAAACTCGTCGTCATCATTCGTAGAACATGCAAAACATGTCTAACCTTTACTGACACTTCTTCAGGTAATATCATTCAAAATTCAGTCATTTCCGAATAAATTCAAAAAATACAATAACATTTTTATCAGAATATTTTGTTTACGTTTGTTTATAGATTATATATTATAAAATCTGCAATGGGTATGTACACTACGGATATGTGTAATTAAAATATGTGACATGTCATATGTGAATAAAATCAGTCAACCGCAGTCGACATTTATATCAATATTTAGTTTAATTTGTCATGTGATATAACATTAACAATAACAAAACAAAAACCAATTTAAAATAATACAATTCAATAATAATTTAAAAGCACAACTGAGGTAATTTATCTAAAACTAATAATTTAATGACTGTATCTAAAGCATGATTGTGTGGGTTTTTATTGCTATCTATCATTATTGGAATTATAGTTCCTACAATGATATTTAACTCAGGTTTACGAAATCGTAATATTTCATAATAAAACAATGGCAAACCAAACTTTTATAAACAAAACAAAATAAAATAATACCTACTAATATGCCAAAAGTGTATGTCAAAATGTATTTATCATTAATGTTCAATGTATACAAGTTAAATAATTGCAAATAAAAATATGAACGTGTATTTTCAATGTTCATTAAATGGCTGAATTTATTGTGTGGACATATTTTGTTTCTTAAAGTGAATTAAAATTATTAGAGAATTAATAAATAATAAATAACATAAAGTTATATCTATTATCTGAATTTAATTTTGTTTTTAAATGTTTACAATAATTTACTTAAGAAAGTATCAAGTTATTTGGAGTCCCAACTTTATACAAATACATTTGTCACCGTCGTTTTCTTCATAAAATATATAAATCATTTATAACCATTAAAAGTAATCTAACATTTAACATCAAAATACTTTAAAATATAAGACACAATATTTTTAGCTCAACGAGGTACTTAAAACATGATATTTCATATAAGATCAACATTCTTATTATTAGTTACATAAAATAAAAATGTTGGTCAGGAAATTCTTCATATTACTCTTACACCTAGTCAATTTCATCTTACATTTTTGACGAATGACAGCTTAGAATAATTAAATACTTGGTACTATAGTATAATACATTATATTACATTATAAAATTGAGCTTATACTCATGAATAGTATTACTTTTGAAGGCACGATTAGATAAATAGTTACATAGCCATAAGTATATTAGACATAGATTCATTCAATTTTTTATGAAATAGATTGATACAAGATTCCAGGAAGTATGTTTGACAAATAACAATTTCGATAATATTATTAGAAGTTAAGTACCCACCCAGTTATGAACAAGCAATACAATGGTTTAATATTTTTTGTGATATTATTGTATCAATAGTAAAAATAAAATTATCTTGGTACTCATTTTAGATTACCGGTGATTTGATAACAAAACAAAAATATATTGAACCAACCTCTTCAATTGCATTACTCTTAAATATAGTTCACTACATAGTATATCTATATATAGATTAAACCATTATTGTTTCATAGCATCTTATAGTAATTTGAAATTATTATTATTACTATTAGATTACAACAAAAATCAAAGAACAAACAGTTTTTAAAAAAATTTAATGTCTCCAGAGTCTAAAAATAAAATCTTATTGGTTCTTGAAAAATATCACATTAAAGATATACCAAAATATTGTTTTCTATCGGATTGAATTAAAACACAATTATAATACTTTAATTTGTAGCTACGAATTCCTAAAATATTCCAACACCGACAAATAGGCAACTGTGGTATAGCAAATTTTTTGGACTTAGAACTCTGAATCACGTAGTGACAAGATTATCGATCAAGAAATGGATACACAACTTTTGTACATAAAACCAAAATCCAACCAATAAGAACAATCAACATTTTCTTAATTTATTACTAATAAGATATTTATACATCTAGTCATTTACCCTTTATTTGTATTCAATATACTGTTGATTAGCTGACTACTGAGATTTCCAACATAGTTTTAATGACCTTTACATGATTTGAATTTAAGTTTTCAGATAAAAATGAATTTATACGGTCTTTTTGGGTAGAAGTATTAATCAAAATATTTGAAATTGACCCCAGGTGGTATAATATATAACAAAGCTAATTTTCAGAATTCCATATGGATATAAGACCATAAATTCAGTACATGGATATGTATTCAAAACCCTAATATATAAATTCATTTTAGTAGTACTTGAAATTTTAAAGACATATTATGCTATAAACACTATAGTAAACTGAGCTCCACTCAGTGTTATTTTTCAAATAGGATATTCTTTTATCGTTCATTTAATATCTATATACCTATAGTATTAATAATATTTTACAACCTTCTGCTAGATTGGTGAACGAAAATAAGTGAGTACCTAACAACTGCCCAGCAACCAGTTCAGATTATTGTTATTGCAACTCAGCTAACACAGCCTTATACTTAGGTATATGTCATTAAAATATATAAATACTTTAATATTCAACAATTTAATGACAATAAAAAACAAATACTTTATTTACATTCATACATTTTTGAACGGGTTTGTTTTATTATTTAATTATGACAAATATGTATCTTATAATTATAATATTTTTCTATCATAATTTTTTTTATGTATGCCATTTTCCGTGTTTCATATATTTAATTGAAAAATTAATTATATAATCACAGATACCTATAATAAATAAATATTTTTCACTTCTACTTCTAAACTCATGACCCAACTGCATCTAAATACACGTTCCCAATAAGAATGAATATTGTTTTCAAATAACTTTTAATTGTAGGTATACATGTATACCTATTTTGTTTGAAATAAAAACAGAAAGAAAACATACACTGTAAATCATAAATACTTTTACTTCAAATTTATTGAAATTACATGTAGATTCGATTTATATAATTTTTTGTAAAATAAGTAGTCTGATTAAAAACAAATTAATATGAATCATAATATGGATAGGTAACCGAATTTCAAAACAATAAGTGTTGATAAAAGAAAAAAAAATGTTAAGGATAAAATGAAACAAAATATTATTGTTTAACGGAGATGAACCGTTTGTTTTTGGCCCATTATAGCTTCTGTGAATAAGTCAAAACCGTTTACTAATGTGTATTAAAACAGATTTTTATGTATCACGAATAAAAAAAAAACCAGTGTTTTTTATCAATACAACATATCAGTAGTTTATTCTGCTGAAACTACAATAAAGAAAATACATTTTACTTAAAATGTGTAAAAAATATATAAATTATATCAAATAAACTGAATATTATTTACGGTAATAGCCACGAGGTATAATAAAAAGCCACTCCAAATAACCTAAATTAAAGTTACAACAATCGCTTTTGTATTTTTTTTTTTAAGTATTTATATTCTATCATCTTAGTATAATACTAGTATATATTATTTAACCTATACGATACCTATTCAAATTAAAACTATTAAGAGTTGTATCCAGTTAAGTATTTAATTAATAATTGAGTGCATGATCGCCACGAGTGGCACATTTTTATATTATTACATAGATAGATTAGCTTTCATGACTATTATTATATGGGTAATGTAATATTGTAATATGATATAATAGCCCAAACTTATTTTCTAATCATAAATTAAGAGAATTAATTTTTGACGGACACGGTCACTTTTTTCCTAGGCTTTTATATATTTATACTACGAAACAATCATTCATAATTTATTGATAACGAGTCATTATTAATGTATAATTTTATATTCTGTTTGAATTAATTTTATTCGCATATTTTTTAATAATCATTATTCAAACTCTTTTACAAACAGAAGATCGTCTATCCAAATATCTTGCGACTCTTAAGTCATACCTCAACTGAACAGTGTTAGTTTGTCAGATGCAAGTAGGCTGGTATTTGCATGTACATTTAAGTGAAGTACAATTCATGAATCTTGTGATAATGTGACGAACATAGTATCCGGAAGGCACAACATGTGGCTCCTAACACACTTTTAAATTTGCATACAAATCGAAAATACCAGTTAAAATAGCTGGACAAATTCGTGTTTATGTATAATATTATAATACCTATTCTTATCAATAAATAGTCGTAACCAGGCTCTTATACTGTAAAATTAGTAAATTTCAAATATCAAGAATAAGCCTGATTGACAAATTCCGAATATACTATTGATTCTAACATAAAAATACTTAAGTCCCGAAAAATACAGTCAAAAATTTAATTTGTTTGATATTATAAAAAAGTACCACTACATTTTTATATTTGATTAATGAATATTTTATATTTAAAATACTCTAAAACACACTTATAATATAACAAACCAATTAGTAGCCATTCAGCAAACGCGCATGCTCGAAAAAACCCACTGCATCTCCTGTACCTATAAACGTTGTATAAGTCTAAGGTCTAACTATACAATATAGAGAGACAGCAAACTCGGGACATATCGTGGTTCTATCGGTCAAACAGTTTTGAGTGATAGTTACTAAAATGGGAAATTGTATTTATGTATGTATTCATCCTAACTAAAATATATCTAAGTAGGTATAAAATAACACAGAAGAAAATAATTGGATTTATATAGTTGTTGTAACCAATGTAAAGGTATTTCTTCCATGAAATAGTATTCATGGATAAGTCAATGTCAGAAGTATTGTGACGCTAGCAGCGTTTCAAAAATTGTTCGCTTCTACCCTTTGTAAAAAAGTTTCACTTCAATAATATCATGATTGCTGAAGCGCATGAATAACTGTGCACCTCTACAGACTACAATAGACCCTACATAGTATGAATAATATAATATGTGACATCTTACCTTGACGCTCTAGCCTCGCGCAATGGGTTGAGATCGTGTTATCGGAAACTATGACGTTAGCAATTTGAATAGGTAGGTACCATATTATTTATTTTAAATACTATATTTATCGATGCGATAATACATAAAAATCACGTTCACTGGAATTTCGTCGCACTATAAACCACTATTAATAATAGGCACTCACAAGTTACAACTGCCGGACAACGGTCAACGATGCGAAACCGATTTGATCGACAATCATTGAAAATAAGACGACATAATAGACGTGGTGGAAGAAATAGATTGGCTTCCAATATTTTTAAATAAGACTAACCAATCAATGAAAATATTGTGGTTCTTGTATTTTAACCGTGGTTAAGGTGACAGACTCAATACCGCGGTCGATACAACAAACTTTCTACCACAACCGGCACCTCCTATATAGTAAAGTTGACATTATTCGTGAACAAAATAAGACGGTGTTGTTTTACGCTGGTCAGTGGTCAGTCTGCATGGAAAATGGTGGGCATAATCTGTGCCTGCCACGCCGTGTCATCCAATTTTCAACGCAAATCGTTTTCTTTTCATCGTTCCGGAGTTCTTAGAATATTGTGTAGCGCAATGGCTTTCCAGCGAAATGACTAATTAGTCTAGTCTATTACACGACTGTACTTATTTATTTGCGAGCCTTTATCACTTGATCACTTTATCCGTTGGCCGTATATCAAAGTATTAAGGTAAGTGACACCTTCGTGGTAGTATAGGTATTAAGAATATTAAGAAGGGGGAGGACGAAAAAACATTCTTTTCTTTCATTTTAACATTATTTTTATTCAGATCAGTCTTATCTTATAGTTAATACCATTTTAGGAGTTATTAATTTTATTGTGTGTTATATATTACTATTGGAGAAATAATATTTAAGTTTATACATGGTCTGAAAAATCAAATAGTTAGCGGATATACTTTACTCTTAAGAATTGATATAATAAAACCCATTGTTTTGGTGGGTTATATGGGTTAGACAAGTTGTGATATTAAATTTTGGACTAACTGTTGTCGCATTCAAGGACTTTCCCTTAAATCATCCATTATTTGGTTTTAATAACCTAAAATGTATTATATAGCACTTATATCATCTATATGGAATGTGTGGTTTGTAAGTGAACTAATTACAAGTTGTAAACCACAAAACATGTCAGACAATACATTTATAATTTATCGTTTGGTTTTTAATATGTGATATACCACATTTATTTGTTCATAATCAATGTTATTCATAAAACGTCATACTAATATTATGAACAATACTTAATAAAAAACAGTTATCTACATAAACTATTTGTCACTATAAGTTCTACAAGTAAGTTTCAAAATATATTGGTGGTTCTTGTGCTATTTATACTTATTATATAGAAGGTATGGACATTTCTATTTCATTAGTTATTTTTTTGATCTATAAATGATGACATTTTTGTTTAAGCTTAAAATATAATATAAGATTTCCTCTAAGTTTATGGTTCGGCACGTCATGATTCCGAGTTTCACGGTATCGTCGTTACGACACACACCGCAAGGCCGTTCCGTCATCCCCGGAGAGGGAACCGTTATCGGTGTGTCGCCGACGGCCTTTTTCCTCGCCGGAAGCTTGTCCGTTGTTGTTGTTGTTGTTGTTTTCGACGTCGCTCGCACATACCGTTCTCGCAATGTTTGCACACGCCGCTCTTGTTCGGTGGGATTCACCATTGGTGTTTTGTTCCGCACCGCGATTCCGAACCAAAGTCGGCCACGCCGTACGTATGGCTTCGCACCAACCGCCCGATCGCCGTTCGTAGGTCGCCGCTCAATGTTTATCAATGCCGGTTACGGCAACTCTCGCCGTTAACGCACGCCGACGTCGATGTCGTTTTTTTTGTATCGTCGTCGTCAATGACGCCATTTTGGCTTCCGTGTCGTGCACTCGTGCCCTTTGTTGCACACACAAAACCGTGTTACGTCTGTGACCGCCCGTGCCAGAACCACGGTTAAACAGTTCGGTGATCGTCCGCCCGTAGTGTGCGCAGCGCGATTCACCATATTCGACACGTGTTCTCGTGCTTCGCCGTATTTCGGCTGTTATTCGCTCTGATTGTTGTTGTGGGAATCGTCGCAACCCGGTCAACCTCCACCAGGTGCCGAACATCGTCGGGCCGGGACAACGGTATCACCAGCTATCAACTAGTCTCGCCTTTATCAGGTCGTACGCCGCCGTATCTTGTTTTGTATTTTTGAATTATTTATTTATTGTTTCTTGGCCGATCGGTTTGTGATCGAGCTCTATTAAAATTACTAACATTAGTTTTAAGTCATTTATTGCAGAACACGAAATTTATACTGTTCTGTACATTTCTGTTACCACGAAACATTTGTAATCGCATCTATTTTTTCCTATTATCTTTTCCGCCATACAGTCCACTACCACAGAACAAACAGAACGGAATCTTATTTCATTTAACATGGGCTCTTATGGGAGATGATAAAACTACGTCCGACATTTCTAGATTTTAAACGTGCTGCCACGTACCGGGAATTTCCCTTTTTTTCTTTATATCGCACAACACTGTTCGTTCAAATTTTTAATATATTATTATTTTCAAATAATCAAACCACGATTATAGATAGTACTATCTATAATCGTGAATAAAACCGATTTATAATCTATGTTATCTATGATTGGCCATGTGTTGTTGTTGTTAGGAGTGGAATTGCCGACTAACAGTGTAGCCACAAACCACAGAAAACTTTAAAAAAAGAGAATTTCTCGGTATATGGCAGCACGTTTAAAATTCAGAAATGTCGGACGGTTTTTCGATGAGCCTTAAGATTCCCTTCTGTTTGTTCTGTGCCACTACTATCGCATACGAGTACCCCTACGCCAGCATAATTTCGAGCTCGGGCAATATATGACGGCAACATCGACGCCGTCGAATTGTACGGTTGCCATAATCAGGTTCCCTCTTCAACACATTCATCTCACAGCAATTAAAAATATGAAAATACATACTAAAAATAAAAAGTTTTACGTTAAGCCAACGTTAATACATTTTTTGTAAGCGTTTGAAGTTCAATATTTTTTTTTATGAAATTTCAATATACCTAGCATTTTCATTGGGCGTATTAAAAACATTTAAAAATTGAATATTCTGTTCCATTATTAGAATAAAAGTATAATGCAAATATGAAATATAATTTTAACTAGTACACAAATGTAAAAATCTACTGATTACTGAGTACTGGTCAACTTCTTTTATATACCTACCAGCTACCATAATCGAATGGTAATTGAATATTGCAACAGAGCATCATCAACCACAATTCAGTGTATAAGAAAAATACATATGCTTTCAGTGATTAGCATATTATTTTCAGAATATAATAAACAATATACCTAGTCACATTGTATATCAATAAAAAATGTATGTTAGTTACGTAAACATAATATGATATTAGTTTTACGGTGAGGTAGTAACTATAGTAGTCAATATAGAATATAGATGTATAGTAAAATGTAAGGTAATGACAGAATACAGTTGTTTTTTTCAATAATATTATTTGTATAATTGTATATTTAAACAATGGATGATATATATAGAATGGAAATCTAACCTGCTATTGTTTGGATATACCCAAACGACAATAAAACTGTTACTCCATTGTATATTGTACATTGTTATCTATTAACTTGTTCAATGCTTACTGTTTGAATCATGGAATTTATACGATAAGCCTATAATAATACTAATGCCGTGTGATTCTCATCAAGAATATAGTATATAATGATAATGATCAAAATGATCATTGATTATAATATACATATTTACATATATATATATATAATATGTATATGTAATGAGTTATATTTAATTCATTGTAGGTTTTTCCCAATATATTAAAGTAGCGATTGGACGTTAGAACATGTTTTCTTAACCAACGTCGACAATTTAATTTTTATTTATTTTAGTTTTTTCGTTAAAAAAAAAAAATATATGATTAGATTTATGTATTTTATAAATAACAAAGAATGTACCTATGTAAAGTGATGGACACATCACAATTTCAATATCGTAGTATAATACCGTTTTGAGGCATTTTTGGGAGCTGTTTTTATAATATTACTTTTATTTGAACGGAAATTGTTTTTACATTGTTCCTATATATTATATATTCGAGTTGTTTCATTTTTTTCAGTTTGAAAAATAATAAATTGGTTTTACAATGTTTTTAGATTCTGAACTGAGCGATGAATGTTGGTTTTACAGTGATGTGTGTGTGTGTGTGTGTGTTGTTTTTTCGTCTTCAGACACTTTTTATTGTAGAACTTTAACTTTGAGGGTGGTTACTCGTAGAAAATTGGAACTAGTTAGTAATTTTGGGGAGGGGGGGACAAAAGCAGTAAAAATAAATTTCACGTATTTTTTAATATTCATTTGTTTAGTTTCTATTGATTCGGAAACGTAATATTTAAAATGTAAACAACTTTAAAAATAACAAGATAATATAGATTTTTATTACGAGCATGTAGTGTGCCTGAATAAATAACAAATAATTACTACTATCGGAGCATATTTTACAGATTATTTTTAATACTCTAATCGAAAAGATATAGATTTATTATCGGTCAAAATTTAAAATTAATATTTATAGGTATGAATTTCTTTTCAATATTTGTGTACTTTAAATTTGAATGCAAAAATAATACTAAATATTTTAAGTCCTAAAGTTCAGTTCTAATTGATGTAGGAAGTAATTATTAACACTTGTCAAGTATTGAATTATGAATAACAATTTACAAACTATCTTATATTATTTTAAAATAAACTAGTACTTTAATGAACATAAATGAATAAATTAAAAATATCTTGATGAATAGTCAATTAACATAAACAATGTCTATATATTATATTAGGTACCTATGTGATTTTAAATTATTGGACAATAATAACTTATTTGATGAGGCACATTTTAAATCATTTTTCTGATATCAGAATCAAGAACTTTTTTATTATTTTTAAAGTTAAATACATTTACTGTTTTATTCAAAAACTTAAAAAATAAACATTGAGTATTCTTTATTGGAACATCGGGATTTTATTTTATTATAAAACTAATTAGGTAGTTTTTTAAATTTATTTTATGTTGATAAATAATTGCCCAAGGTCCTTAAATACAATGAACCTAAGTAAAGTCAAAGAATAAGTAAATTTTTTACCTATGTTAATATTTATCATTTTAATTAAAATATGGTATTGTATAAATATAATTATATTTTTCAATTATTCACTTAATAAGTATAGGGGCTACACCTAACAATCTTAAATTTTACAAATTTCTGAGTTGCAAATATCGCATAGATTATTTAACAAATACGTTTGGTAAACTTACCGAGTTTATAATGGTGTCTGCAAGAATTTTATCCTTGAGAGTATATGATGATGACCTTGTAGTTGATTCAACCGGAATTCTTTCGCAACTGGCCATTTCACCAAGCACGTAATGCAACGAAAGTAATAATATTATATTATAAAGTTTACCGAACCCGTGGACACAGGTTCAAGGTTGGTCACATTGTCCTTCTCCACTTTCAGTATGTAAATAGTTCCTTGCAACAAAAGGATACACCAATCTTGTTATGCTTTAGTGCAAGATTAACATTATCTATTATAACATTATGAGTAGTATAACTAGAATAAGCTATAAAGTTATATACGAATATAAGTCGTATTAAAACAACTGCAGAGTCTCGATGATACGATTGAGTAGGTATGCAATAAAATACAATAGTACTGAACTGTTCAAATGATATTAAAAAATGTATAAATAATTTTGTTTGGTATAATGAAAATACATTTTGGTATAATGTATTATATTACAAAAATAAATTTCTTTGTAAATAAATTAACACCCAGCACGTTTTTGTGTATATTTTATTCATTAATATACTTCCGAGTATATTTCAAATGTATTTTAAGTGAATTAATTAACTACAAATGATGTTGACACTTTTCTACTTCACTATTGTTGTCTACATTGTAGATAACCACTAAGTTTTGATTACGTAAATAACAGTACAGTAATATAATAAAATACATTTAATATTATAGCAAGTATGTTACAAATCTTCGATATTTGATATTTAGTATTTGTTACTTATTAGTTATTACTATTTGATAACTATCTAAACTTATAATAATACGTTAACAAAAATGTAGAAGTATTATTTTAGTTATTGTTTATTATTTTCAATATTAGTAACTACTATAACAGGAAAAATTTAAAAATACTCAATACTGCTATTAAATTATAAAAATTACAAACATTAACACCATGACTAAGCTCATATAACAAAATATAGAAAATAATAGAGACCCTGTTGGTAAGTGATGTATCACTGATAAAGTTATAACTATTTACAACACAGGTACATAGAATAAACTAGATTGCTAACTGTGATAATACGTGAAGCTACCATCCGCCATTTAGAAAGAGGCCAATGGGGTCTTATCACACCTATTTAATGTTGATAATAAACATAGATAATTTTTACAAATACAAAATATTTAATGTTATCGTATAATCAAACATTGGCCTCTATTAAAATGGCAGCCAGTAAATTTCAACCAATTACACAGGTGTTGTATCGCAGTTAGAGATCTAGTTTATTCTATATGTCTGTGATTTACAATGGCAATCTTCAATTCTTGAACTACGGCTATCAACGCATATTGATCATTCATTATCAGTGTTTACTATAAGTAATCACTAATCAATACTTATCAATTTTATCAGTAAATATCTATATAATTATTATAATAAATAACATTTTGATAACTACATTGCAATATTTCAAGAAGAGTATAATTCTAATTTTGAAATATTTAAAATTCAGAATCACAGAATTTACTAATCATACACTTTGACTTACTACTAGTACTATATAATGTAATTAATTTCTTTTAATAATATAGTACTTTTAGTTTTTACAAACATAATACATTATTATTATTTCGACAATAAAATACGAAATATATCCACCTACACAAGAATGTACCAATTTTGACTATACTTTACGCCGTATTTAACAAGTTAAAACTTTAGAATTTAAAATACAAGACTTTGATAAACTATTTCATAACTTAGAACTCAATCATTAAAAAAGTTAGTTGTTGTAACTGTTCAATCGTTAAAATAACATGTTATTATTATTTTATGAATAATAGTTTTGAATTTTAATAAATTAATTAATTAAAATTCATAAATATAATATCAACAAACTCCTCATATTATAATCTCATACATTCAATTTCCGTTTATAAGAATATTTCTCCAATTATATTTGTAAAATTTAATGCAAACCTAAAAAAACAGAAAGTCCCTCTCTTGTATGTAGGTGTTGAGTATACTTTGCGGTTGAACAGGTTGCTGTAATAGATGTATTAAATATTTTTAATTCAACGAAAAATCATTACATAAAAAAACACAGTTCAGCTGCGGTCTGGCATCATATTATATAAATAAATGCATTTTATTATAGTATACTAGATGTATTTCGTCCTGGAAAAAAATAGAAACAAACATAAGAAAATATGGTGTTCTTCGGTTTTAGTGTAAGTATATACCTACCTCGGTTCATGGAAAAATCGGCATTGATATACCTCGCTTTGCGAACTAATTCATCTGAGGTGGGGCTTTCCTGCGGCGGATTGGTTATAGTTCTTGGTAAAATTTTTGAACATGGTTCAAATACTACTATCCAAACTATTCTGATATCTATAAGAACAATCTCTAAAACTTTCGTCAAAATTAGTGAATTAGTTTTCGAGTCTATAAACTTCAAACAAAAGGACACTGCTTCATGCAGTGCATTTGAACAACAAACTATCAATTAAATATTATTTTATTTTATTTAAAGAAAATCTCTAATGAGTCTGAGAGTCCATCCTAATTTATCAAACATTTTTTTTGTAGTATATCTTATGACAGCCCTAAATATTTACAAAATAATTATTCAATTTTCATGAACCAAAAAGAAATAAATGTATGGCTCTTCGTATAGCAACTTATAGGATTTGAAAAACAAAGCAAAAAACACTCCTAAAGTCTTAATGGAATATGTGTGCCAATTGGTTTAGTAGTTTCAAAGTTTATATAATCCCTATACAAACCTGCATTAATTTCTATGTATATATATACCTACAAGATTTATATAGCCATAGTAAATTATGTTCGTTATACGGTTCGTTAATCTAATTTTGGAATGTGAAAGGTTGCATATATTTTCTAGTATCTATTTTGACAATAATAATTATTATAATATTAAAATATTAATAATTATTTTATTATGACATATTTACAATATTACAAGCTGTTATGTTTTCTCCTTCTTTTCTTCTTTTTTTTCTTTCCTTTTTCCAGCTTTTATAGTCCATTTAGGACCTTCGCTGCCTCAACCATTCCTCTCCACCTATCTCTGTCTTCGCTGTCTTTAAGTCTTGCTTCTACTGAGATTTCTGTGAGATCCGTCTTCATCCTATCCATCCACCTTTGTCTCGGTCGCCATCTGGACCTTTTTTTGTTCAGTCTTCCAGTTAACAACTTTTTTCCATACCTTCCGACCTCCAAATATGATCCGCCCATTCTAACCTATTGCTTTTTATATATGTACTACTTATATGCTGTTATCAATAATTATAAATTATAAATCGATGCCAATGAACTGGCCGTAAAATGATGAGAATAAATTTGAGGTACAGATAGCTTAAAATTATGAATAATCTAAATATTTTGAAAATATTTTCTAAATGTAAATAAATTATTTTATAATTATACAAGACATATATTTTTGATTTACATACGTTTATTTAACCACAATCGTATTTGTCGTTTAAATATTAAGTTTGGCAAAATTTTAAATTCAAACTCTTATAAAAAAAAACTATAGGTACTCATGTATTTTCGATATTTTAAAATTATACCATGATAAACTTATAAAATATCTTGTATTTCATTTTCAAGCATTTTGATTGAGCATAGTACATTTTATCGACATTTACGTAAAAAAAAAAAAATAAACCTAAAAATTTGAACTCAATAAGTATCAACATTCTTAAAATAGGACTAAATATTTTGAAATTTTAATTTAAAAGTAGATTTAATCAAATTTATAATAATACATTTTTTTAGTCTATAACAAAATAACAACAATTTACTGTCTGAGAATAAATTATTATTCTATACTTTAAAATATCATACCTAGTCGTCAAAATTTTATCTCCCGAAAAATTTAGTTATATGTCTTACGTTTTTTTTAAATTCCAGTTTAAAAATTTTTGAAAATCTTGTGATTAATTTTCAAATGTAATTTGACGACGCTACAAAATATACACTTTTTATAATTTCGTGATTTTGAAAAATTACATTGTACCTAAATTGCTGTCAAGAATAATGTTTTTCTAATATCTTTCGAAGTTAACATTATTATTATTTACATATCTTACATCTTTTTAAAAACTATCCTTGTAATTTAAAAACAAACACAATCAAAAATGAATTAAAAATATTTTTATAAAGTCAACAATCAACAGAAGCCATGCAACTAAATTAAAATTCAGACTTAGTATTAGTTATTTATGAGAAAACACTATACATTAGGTAGGTATGCAATACTACGATATTTTTTTCATTTATTTAAAATACCTGATTCTCAACATTAGTGGATATCGGGAATTGGGATGGACTTACGATTTACATTTGTTACTAATAATACTAAAAAGCATTTAGATATTTTTATTTTATCGTATTTCCTATCTAGTTTACTATTTAAGTTATTATTTCTTAAAATATTAAGCTAATAAAAATATAAATAAAATTCAGACGTTTCAGACGGCTTAATTGGACTTTATTGTTCTGTTTAGTATTTAAATTTGAATATATTGGATAATAATTATTTTGAAAATGTACACTCAACCATGTTTTTATAACAATAAATATAAAATAATAAAACTTTTAAGATTCTATGAATTATGTTAGCATTTATTTTAATGGTCTTCTTAATGAGCCATTTTTAAGGATATTATATAATGTAAATATGTAATGCATGTGTAGGTACTAAATAATATATTCAAAGAAGTTTCACCAAAAAGATGTTTTTTTGTGATAAATATAATAGTATACTAATAGGGTAATACTATTGAATTTTATTCAAGATAAACAAGAACTTTCTCTGTGTAATACAATAATAATTTTGTGGAATCTTTTACTGTAATAATACATAACTTATATTTGGAAACAAACATTTGTGTCTTATTTTTTTATTACTTTGAGGTTTTGCCATGAGACCTCTTGTAAAATAATATTATGGCCGTTTCTTGGATGGTTTTTATTTGGAGGATGTCGTGGAGAAGTTTGTTTCTTTTCAAACTTACAAATCAAGAAGCTTAAAAGCCACCATGTTATCGGTGGGTAGTATTAAAGTTGTAGTGTGACTGAAAGTAATACCTACATAAGTACTTAAATTCGTTGACTTTGATTCTCCATTTTTTGAACTAAAATATGATAATGTTCAGATTTTTTTGTTAAGTTTAATCATAGGAGTGGCGTTCACTTTGACTTACGTCATGACGTAAATGTGATGTACATTTATAAATACTTGGCTCCTTTTATTCTAATTTTGGACTTTTTAGTTTTTTCCTATTTATGTACTCGTGATTCCTGGTCAAAATTGTTTTTGTGTGCAATTATTTATCATAAAAATTAAATTTGACGTATCCATACGGATACAATACTGTATGTGACCTACAACCTACTATATGACGATAAACATTCTAAACAACAAAACCTACCATATCTACGACTTCACCGATTGTTTTTAATTTAAATAGCTTTCAAATAGCTCTAATATCTTATCATTAATACTAATTAACAAATTTAGTACGTATATATTATGAATACGTTCAAAATTGATAAAAGATGTTTTTTTTACAAATTGTATATACAAACATTGTAAAGTATAATATGGTATATTTAATATATTTAACTCGAAACTTTTTATATTATTGTGGTATTGCTATTCACTTTCATAATTTATGGTGTGAAACTTTCACATGATAAATTAATAAATACTCATTCGTTCTGTTTAAATTTATGTTTTCCGGAATTTCCAGTTTTCTGAAAATGTACACCCCCTGGTTTATTTTACTAAGAAACAAAACCATAGAAAATCGTACCAGAATATTTTCTAAGGATTTCGTATTATATAAATATGGAAAATACACGTATAATAAATACCACTATATGCTGGAATCTTATTTCCGTCTGTATCTTGAATATTCGACATTATGTTAGTCTGTGCTATAAATGTCAAGGTACTCATGTGTAAGACCAACGCAGACCGATTCTTAGTAAGTTTATTATTGTTCCTGTTTTTCAAGATGTCTTAAATCGTTGTCAGGGATAGAGAGATAGTAGTCCCCAGTACTTATAATAATAGATAAAAATAAACTTTTTATTGTTAACTAATAATGTTTTCTTTTTACCAAATACAGGGAAACATTAGTAATTAATATATGATTTATTATAATTTATAATTAATGTACTTAGGATACCTATTATACGGCATACCTATTATATAGTTTAAATTACAAATTTTTATTTATGCTTATTAAATATATGTGTGCTTTATTGTATAAAAAATAAAGTTATACAATCGCTTTAATCTACTGGTATATTTATTTAAATGTACCTATCAAAAATTATCATTTTATAGCATTCTGACACTTGAGTTGTTTTCTTTACACATATTGGTAATTTATTGGTATCTGTATTTTTTCTAGAATTTGTGTTAACGTGAATAACAGATGAGTTTTTCTATTTAGATATTTTCTATTTAATATTCCTATATATTTCAAATGTCTTTCAAGATAAAGACATCATAATGTATCATTATAAAAATGAAATATCGAATAATAAATATTACGAAGGGTCTTACTTTTTTAAGTAAATACAAACACACGTGTATACGAAATTTATGAGCATGTGAATTTATCTAAATAAAACAAGTATTATCGTAAACAAGTGAATTAATAAATGCTAAAACACATAAACACTTGTCAGAATCATAACAAATTCACGTGAACAATTTTAATTGGTATCAACTGAAAATGTATCTCATTTATATTAAAAATAGCACGATGTCGAAAGTCGAAGACTATCGAGGCTATGTAGTATACCTACATAGTTATTTATTTTATTTTTTTATTAGAAATAAACCTCAACAGCGATGGCCATTGGCTGAAAATTGACATTTTTTTTACATACTATTAATTTTTACAATGATAATTTGTTTTTTACATACCTTTTAACTTTCTATATTAAATTTTCTATTTCTATTTATTTTATGAAGCTTAGCGTGTGTTTGATTGTTGACACGTTCGGTCTAGAGATTGATACAGAAACTCAGGAATTTTGTGTTTAGTTCTGGCAGCCTCCGTCTATCTGCATTCGACGAATATATGTTTGATTGTCAGCTCAACTCCACATGTTACGCATTTGATTTGCTCTTCATTGCTCATCATATAACCGTGTATGTAGCGAGTATGTCCTATCCTTAGACGTGTTATTAATACATATTTTCTGTTAAGATTTGCTATGTTTTTCCAGAACATAGTTATTAATTTTACAAGGATAAAATAATTGTCAACTAATAATATTCCTATATAGATACAATGGTCAGATATTGCATCAGAAAAACCTGTTTTAAGTATACTATTTTTATTCTGTCATATTTTATATTTTTGATATGAGCAAAATCATCTTTAACCTACGAATAAAAAAAAGAGAACTAAATAAGTGAAAAGTGAATACACAAATTCACTGGTACATGTGAATTTAATAATTCACGGGTATACGTGTGTATAATAATTTACGAATACATGTGAATAATATTTTTAATATACAGACACTTAGAAGTGTTAAGCAATGGGTTTTATAAATCGAACCTTAATTCCACGTGAATCAACATGAAAGCGTGTAGAAGTGAAATTAGATCATCAGATAATTTTCATATTGAAAAGCATTTATGAAGCTACACTTTCTTTCATATATGATATTATTAATACTTAAATACTACTGAAATTAACATAAGAATATTAAACTATTTTAGGTATCTATAAAATACAGTATAATAGTTCAATAGGTACCTACCATATGACTTATACTTTATACAGTTTGATTTTTCAATGTAAATAACAAAATGTAGGTAACTGCCACTGTAATTTTTAAAACTGTGAGGAACATGTCATAAATAAAACACCTTCTATTTTCTTGGTTATTTTAGTAAGGATGGAAGGAAGTTAGTCAAGTTTAACGATCTTTACAATATTACACTATTTTGTACCCTCGTTCTATACTCACATGCAGTTCGACAATCATAGTGTTCAATGTTTTTTTGTTTTATTATTTAATAAAATGATGCGTGTGTTCGAAGGATAATGCATCATATTTATATTTGATTTTTTTTTTCAAATAACATACAAATATTGAAGTATGTATATTTTATGTATTTTGAGTTGATAAATATTCTCTAATTTAATAATATAATATATATATTTTTTTTTTGTGATCGGTGTAAGTATAGTAAGTACTTTATATCGTCAGTCGTCAATAAACTGCTACTTTTTGAGATGTTGCATCTTGTTAATGAATTATCAAACTTGTAAAAAGTAATTAAATTAAATTTTATTTTTTTAAAAATTAAAAAAAAATACATTCAATTTGGATAATATTATTGTTTCATTATGAAATTTCAAATTACCTTTTATCAAATCAAATAATAATAAATAAACGACAATTCCAGATTACAGCGTAGTGATCCTATACGTAGTCCACAAAACTAAAATATCCAAATTAAAATCTTAAATGTATGATAGAATTCAACTTTATTGATTGACTTAAATCAAAATATGCATCTAAAAAGAATACATATTTTTATTTATATTATAAGATAACAGCTTAGACACAGACGATAGGTAACAGCATCAGTTAAATGGTTAAGTTATGCCTGTCGGTCGAATATACGTTCCAAACATGCATATTCGAAATTATACCCAAATTGCAAAGTTTTCATGTACGTTTTTCAAACCAACAGTGACAATAATAATTAAGATATTTTCGGCTACTAATTTAATATGTCCTTATTTTGTGTGCCGAGGGTGCTGTTTATACAACAAAATTCGTGCTCATCACGTGTCAGGAGCAACGGTCGCACAAAGACTTACACGTGCCACATTAGAAATGATTAATTTGACTAGGCTTCTGCAGGTCTATCCAATGTCCCAACACCATAAGTTGTATACGAACACAAGAACTTGCTTGTAATTGAACTCTGTGTAATGACCAACATATGCATGACTGTTGATTCGTAAATTGTATTATTATTATTATTATTATTAGTATTATATTACATATTTATTGGATGAAAAATTACAATTTATCATTATAGTAACGTATTATAATTAAAGATGTATGTAATTTATTTGTTTTCTGATGGTACACCAATATAATTCCTTATATTCCTTCAATGAAAAAAATTACTTACTAATTTCTTGAAAGTTGGATCGTTGCTAAATAAAATAAAAAATACAACTCATGCTAGGGTAGTTGTATCTCTTTCTTGAAATAATGTTATAAAATATTTGATCATAACATCAAGGGTAGGATCATAAAATAGGATGAGGAATTCTAAAATTATTCAAACGTTTTTATTTTGTTTATGTGTAATGTATTTAATTTGGAAATAATAAACAAGTTTATTAGGGTAGTACCTAGTATCTACCTACTTGTTTGATCTCAACAATAAACAATAAAATAAATTCATTATAGTTCATGGCACTATGTTTTGGTTTTGGTTATGGTTTGTGATATAATACAAATAATTTAAAATTAAAAAATTAATTAAAAGCCGAAGAACGAAAAATGTTTGATAACTGAACTAGCAGAATTCCCCTACAACTATAATAGTTATCCATTCCTCGAGTGTTGAACATATTAAACAAATTAATTTTATTAGGCAACTCTCCGATTGCCGGTCGTACGATAAATATTATGGGTTTAAACTCAACACATCGGATACCTATTCTCAACGGTATAATCTATAATATATGACAAAGCGCCATTTGGGATAAATATAATATATATATATATAATAACAACTACCACGGTAGCTGGCAGATTCATTCTGTTCGCTCTATATAACAATATGTATTTACTGCTAACAGCTTAACAGTGCAGTGGTATGATAATTACCATATAGACTGGTTATTTATCGTTGTTAACATTATAAGGACGAACATATCGCCACATGAGCCTGTACACAAGTATAATATAGTAAACATTTTGTGAAAAATTGTGTACATTGCGAGGTGTCAATCGAATATGTCTATTCAGTGAGTGGCTACTATAACATAAACTATTACTTATTAGTGACAAGGCACGGTAGTGTGATAATTAGAGATCGGATTTATATTCTCTTAAAATCCTTAAAATATGATGTTTTTATGTCACATAAAATAGGCAATATATTTTCTTAATATTCCTTTGAAATACCAGATATATGATGTTTTACGTCCTTAAATATACAAAATATTCTGTTTTAAGTATATTTAATTGAATTAATTTTACAATAACAATTAATAACTATATATTGTTCTATGGATAGTCGTGCCAGCTAACGAAATAACCGATGTGCTGTCGCAATCGATAAAGAATACCTGGAGATTAATTTTTATTTAAACGAGAAATATGTTCATTATATGCAAGATATTACAAAAATATTCTCAAACATTCTCTAACGTGTTAAATATTCTCTAACCACTAAAATATGCTTTTTTATGTAAAATACATTTTTTCCTGTGAATTCTGTGTTTCACGATTTGTAAAGATTTCTCACTCCCACTTAACTGCATGGATTAGAAACAAATATGTAAAATCATAAAAATCCGACCTCTAGTGATAATAATCCGTAATAATATGAGTAGTAAACTAAGAATCGTTCATAAGCCTAAACTACGATAATATTCTTAGCACAATATTTTGACAATTTATGATGTATGCAAAACCTGTGTTTCTACTAGTTATTTTAAACAGTAGGTATCTATAATGAATGATATAATGATAATATTTTTATCGTAACAATAATCTAATGAAGTATGAAATTAATTGAGTTTTCGGCCGAAATTTCCATTTTTACTTTCCAACGATTTAGTCAATTTATTTTTAAAATACATGTTTAACCATAAGATACCTATACAAAATTAAGATATGAATAGATAGATGCGTTTTATAGAATAATAAGCATACGCCTACGTTATTACAGTATATGATGTAAAAAAATATTCTTTCATAGATGTAATGTATGAGATGAATGTATGATGTGCTTAAATTTATGGCCCTGTACAAAAACACATAAATAAATTTGATGCCTAAATTGACAACTTGCTGTCAAAGTTTTAATGGTGTTACACTTTTTTGTTTTTATTATTCGCTATTCTTCGCCATTTACATGATAAATTCTTTTCCCAGAGTAGCGAGAGTACACTTATTATATTATACAATATACTAGCTGAATTACCCGGCTTCACCCGTGTGTAGTTTTGTTGTTTTCATATTTACAATATATCCCTATAACTTCTTGGAACAATTATTCTTATCTACACGACGGACAAAAAGGATAGGTTGCAGGTAGCTGGAGTGGTTTTTGAGTTACAGCGATCAGTGACTAAGTGGTATTTGGATTTTATATGTATAGATCGTGAAGAGGTAGGTGAAACAATTACCACGGACATCATTCTTCAGGGTTGTGCAATTTATTGGACGATGCTTCAATAAATATATGTTAATTAATTTATGCACCATCACAACAAGTACCTTTTTGTGTAAGAAACATCAGGTAACATACAATTTAGAGTTCTTATTAAATAGTTGTGGTACAACTTGATATTTATTATTATTGCAAAATACAGAAACTAAATTTAGTAGAATTTTGTAATGATCCTATTAAAATACTATGTATTAATTATTAGATAATCTGGTTTTTTTTTTTTTTATTAATTTAAACCGCAACAACTAGGGTTATTGGCATGTTGTACAATGTAAAGATAAACTTATGTGCTAGAGGGAATTATACATATTAAATACAATGATAGTTATTTACATAGGTTAAACGTTGAAGTATGTGGATGTAACATATAAAATACAAATATTAGATGAGGTTATACAGTCTAGTAATTTTAAAAAACTTTATGACTTTGATATTACTTTCGTGATCGGGTCCAAGTGCTTCATATAGATGCTCAGGAATACCTAAGGCTGTTCTTGTGTCTGCGTAGTTTCGACAGTATAGGAGGATATGTTTAACCGTTAGAGCTTCCCCACAGGTTGTATATGGGTCTGGATCTTCACGTCTCACGAGGTGACGATGTGTAGGCCATAATCTGGTTTATTTTACATAATATGATAAAATGTATTACTCATTTTCCAATTACAGAAACCAATATCGCTAAAATGAGTAGGTATACCCACCATTAAAAAAAGGAACAAACACACCGACTATCTTTATTATGTCAAATAATAGTTTAATTTGGCAAGCATTTTAGAACTCACATGATCACAACCTGATGTTAAATGTGTTTATTTCTATCTCATCTCGTCACCGAAGACAAAAAAAGAAACATGCCACCGAACTGCTGAAGAAAGAATAATTTAGTCCTCGAAATCTCGAATTCCCTTGATAACGCTGCCTGGTACCCATTTTCAGTGAAACAATGTAATCACATTCTTTTTCCAGTGTGAATGGACCTACTTAGATTGTGAGTAGTCGTGTCGAAGAACACTACAGAGAGCGAACTCCTGTGTAGCACTAGTGTACTAGCGCATGTGCACTTTCCTGGCTTCCGAGTTGTCCAGTCTTTTGTGCAGTGAACGGATTTAGAATTATACTTAGAATCATCTATTGTATTTAAATTATACTTTTATACACATCGAATATTTTTGTTCTGCATTTATCTTATCACACCAAGGCATCCCTATAAACCTAGTTATGCGTCGATCACTTATAGAACAACAAAGACGACATTTGTACAGACATTCTATAGTATACGGTGTTCTTGGTCAGTTTCAGAACACGTGCCTTCCGAACATCTAAAGCAAAGTTTAAACGTTAACTTCAATCATAAATTAATATTCATTGAAAGTGGACTTTAGTTCGTAATATTTACTTTATTGCAATAGTACAACCATAATTGTTGATACTTAAGAAAAAAACTTAAATTCGCTTGCTATAAAAATGGTTAAATTATATAATTACACATATACGTATAAACGGAAATAAACATAAATAAAATATAATTATGACTTATGAGCTAATTATTTTCTTATCTGGAAAGGTGTATAATTACGTAGGTAACAATATTAAATCAAATTAAAAAATTATTAAAACGCTACAGCGTTATGAATATTATTCACTATTATTTGTTAATTTATACTCCGGGAAACAATGTATATACTTGTTATTTTTATCCTAGTTATGAACGAAATTACAGTAAATTAAATACAATCTAACATTACAGTATTCTTGAACAATTTATGAAATATGATGTATATGCTTATTATAAATTGTTATTAAGTTACAATGAACATAACAATTTTACCTATATTGGATTATATCATTATAGAGTATTAAGTATGCATTTAAATTTGTTACAGAAGCATTCCAAAATGGAAGACCATATTGATGATAATATTTTGCGCAATTGTACAGCAATGGTGTTATCTTTAGAATTCGATCAGTCTCCAAAAGAACTAGAACATTACAATTCCACCACGCTTTTGGCAGTATTGGGAAATATGTTAAAAGCAGTTGATTTGACAATGTCCAAACGCACAATCGCCAAAGACCGATTACATGATTGTGTTTATCCTCTACCAGAGCCATCACATAACATTTCCATGTGGCACAAATTGATCTGGTCCACTGTTTTTATTGCTATGTTAATCGTCGCCATCGTCGGAAACTCGATTGTCATATGGATAGTGGCAGGTATGTGTGGTAAAATATGAGATCTAAGTTAGTAAGTTAGGTATTTTTTTAAAGAATAATAATATAATGACCTTTACGCAAACAGGATGTGCTGATTTATATTTATATGCTATATTTTTATGGTAAATATAATGCATACTGGTATAGGTATAATCAAATAAATAATATAAATATTATTTAGTGAGAAAAAAAAATGTTATGGTAAAAATGTAATACTTCTTGCAGTTATACTTGCAGTAATGTATTGGTTATTTTTATTAATTCTAATATCTATAATAGTTATCACATATTATTTTGATTCATAGATATTTGGTAAGTAAATCGATTAAAATTTATATAAATTAAATCACAAAAACGTTTTGAATGCTATTTTTATAATTCATTCGTATTATAAATATGTATAAAACAGTTATTTTAAATAAATATAAATACTCAAATATATGATATTATCATAATAAACCGTAAAGTAAACCGTACAACTCCATTTTATACAGTTATTATTCAAGTAAAATGAATCAAATCGAAATTAAATGATACATTCAAATAAGAAATGTTTTTTTTTATAATCATAAATTATATTAAATAGATATTTTGTGTTGTGTATAAAATGAATTTTTTGATATAACTGAAAAAATTCAATTTTATATTATTCTCAATATAACAATATAGGTACCTACTTAATGTGAGAAAAGCAGCAAAAGTTTTTGACAGTGCTACTGAATAAACAATTATTTAATCTTATATTCAAAAGTAATAATAGAATAAGAAGTGATCTTTTGAACATTTAATACTGTAGTTTTCAACGAAAATTTAATTACAATTATTATATTTTATAACCTTAGAGTACCTTTTAGAGCACTCAGAAAAAATATAGTTTTAATTTCTATGATTGCAATCCTTTGATTTACCTATTTTTATTGTATTGATTCCTTAAATCTAATGACCAATTTATTTAGTTCAAAGATAACAAATTAAATTTAAAATATTTTCTTTGATTTAACAATAAAAAGCTGGTAAGTAGGTGATGATCTGCTGAACAGTAGGTTTCAAAATAAGTCACTACAATGAATGGTGTTAAATTTGAATTAAATTATATAATACGAAAAAGCTTCAGAAGGTCTGTCAGTCTAGGATATTTTATATTATATTTATTTTGTTATTATAACTACTAGTAAGTTGAATTAATATTATTTGCATATTATCATATTTGTATATTATAATATATTTTTAAAGTTTCAAGTAACCACGAACACATTTTTAAATTACATCAATATAACTAAAACCGTTATTCTTGGCTATATGATATATAATTTTGTCCAAATTTGAACTTGAAATGATTTAACAAAAAACTGTGTTTATATATTATCTTTAAGTTTTTTCGTTACAGTATAATCTCTTTACATGGAATCTTGTTTTAAATTGTAAATCCTTGGCTATAAAAGTTGAATTCTTCATAACTTTTTAGCTACAAAATAATTTGTAAGTCCTAATTTTAATAAATATTGTCATTATTTGACCATCGAAATTATAAAAATGAATTGTGGCATTGTATTTATAATATTTTCAACTGCTATTATAACAATATATCAGGAACCTTGTGTTCAAATTTAAAGTTTTTTGACCCAGAAAATAAGATTTTATACACATTAACAGAAGAAGAACTAAAAAATTGAAAACTGAACACGTCAGTTAAACAGCTCAAGACAAGTCAATTTTCTTTTTAGTATTACTTTTTAGTAGATAATTGTTTTTTTGAAAAGGTAGATTTACATATGAAAAATCTTGTAATAAATTTTCAAGTTCATTGATTGAAAACATTTTTTTTATCAACATAAATTTTAAAAAAACTAATATTAATAAAACATTTCATATGTCTCTTAATAGCTCAATGAGTCAAAATATTTTGAAAATAATATGATGTTTACCAAATGCTAATATATACATTCAGTGAAGAAAGTTTATTGTATCTGCAGTAATTTGTTTTAGAGTTACACCAAAAACCAAAATCGATTATGTCGAAAACCGTTGATAATCAAAACATTTTTTTGACTACTTATTGTGTATAAAGACTCAAATTAAAAAAAAAAACATACACCATTATAAAATGAATTCATCCTCCCCCCCGCTCAGAACATAAAATGTATCATGAATTTTAAACAAATCCATTGAATCCTAAACCAAAGAAAAATAATAATTAAGTTTCTGTCCAATTATTTCATAGTTTTTAAGGCAATTGCCTTAAAAACTATAAAAAATATCTTATTTTGTGCGCATTATATTCTAACCTTAAGTTCATGAAAATTAGTATTTAAATTGTCAACAAAATATCTATGACCAACACCATATTACATTACACATTGCAACCAATTTTTAAATCAATGATACTTTTCCTTTAATCATGTGTTAATGGAAAAAAGCTAAAATAGCATACATTTGAGGAAAACGTTTTAGTAGTTAATGTTAACGAAATATTATACAAGGTGATCTAACAATTATGCTCACCCCTTTTTTCTTTAATAATGAAGTTTTTCAAAATCTGATTTTTTAATCTTTAAATATACTCAAAGACCATGATTTCTTATTCTTGATATTTTTTGTACCACTTAACGAGTGTCATGTGACAATACAAACTTTTGTTTTTCAAATGGTAACCCCACTTTTTACTGTAAATTATCAAGCAGATAATTTTTTTGAGAATTTTGATATATTGAAATCAAAATTCGAACGAGTAGTTTTTTAGTAATTACATATTTTGTGCTAAGGATAATATAGTTTATAATAGGGAGGAGGATATGCTTACACAGTATACGTTTTTATCTATAGTTTGTACACACAATATAAAATAATGCGTCATTTTATATTTATTTAGTCAAACACTTAGGTAAATAGCAAGTAAAAACCTTCTTGATTTATTTAGTTATTTTTCTTATTCCGTGTGTAAAACTGTATAAGTATATCCCTATTATGAACTATTATCCTCAGTACAAATTGTCCAATAACTAGGAAACCACTCGTTCGAATTTTGATTTCGATACATCAAAATTATCAAAAAATTTATCCACTAAATAATTTAAAGGAAAAAAGTGGGGTTCTCATTTGAAAAACAAAGGTTCGTATTGCCACAAGACACTTCTTTGGTGGCACTAAAAATCTCAAGAATATGAAAATATGATCTTAGAGTATATTATTTAAAGATTCAAAAAATCAGATTTTGAAAAACTTTATTATCACAAAGAAAAAAAGGGGGTGAGCATACTTGTTAGATCACCCTGTATATTAGGTTTCATAATTTCTCATTTAAACAACTGTAAAATAGTATTAAATTAATAGCAGATGTGATTCTGTGGTCGAAAATGTATTTTAGAGTCTAAGTGGTATTTTCAATGGAATTTTCGATTACTTTTTATTAAAATATTAGTAAAAGGTACATCTACTACTACTATTAAAATGTTTTTAATGCTGTATCCTCTTGCATAGAGTTTCCATCAAATATTATTTTCAATTTTTAGATTAGACAATTATATGACATCGGTAGAAACCAGAATTCAAATTTAATTCATATTCTCTACAAGTCGGTAAGAATGTAAGAGTTCGATACATAAAAAGATATACTTTAAGCCTAAGAAATAAATGCTATCTAATAAAAAGCTTATTTTGACTATTTTATTATTATTATACCTATACCTATAATATAGCATAATCTACCCTAAATGTTTGTTATGCTGGTTGTAAGAATAATGTATTAGGTATCTATGTAGTTTAATTGATGTATTTATCCCTCCACTAATAAAATCTTTATATAATAGTGTTGGTCAAAATCTGAAAAGTATGAGGTGAACGTAAATATAATGTTTTAAAAAACAACAAATAAATATTATAGTACCTACGTATTTATATTCAACTAAAAATGAATTTTAATTTATTTTATATGGCGAATAATTTGAAATTATATGTTTTCAACGATTGAATAGAAAGCAATTTATCTTCAATGTTCTTAATATTTAGACGCTGTGTAATATTAATATAATATTACCATTGACATTTTTTCAATAAACAATATTTAATATTGTATTATAGAACATATAATAAACCTACTTGTATTTCAAGGAAAATTGTACGTAAATACAATTATAACTTATAACAATTCAAATAAATAAACAGTGTAATGCAATAAAACAGGAAAAAAACAAATTTAACAATTGAAAATGAAGATGAAATTAAAATTATAGTTTTTTTAAAATTACTTATTGATACTTACTTTATATTAAGCAATTTAAAGTATCATTGCAATACTATAACCAAAAAAGGTTTAATATTTTATTATTATAAAAAAGAAAAAGAGTATAAATTGAACTTTTAAAATTGAACAGTGTTTTTTCTTACGAAATTATATTATTAAGTTACAACAAAAGTGCATTAATTACACTTAGGTATAGCCAATCATTTTTTAACGTTTATTACCAGAAGCATATTTCATTTGAGTAATTAAAAAGTATTTTTTCTCACAGCCTCCTCCTTTAAATTACAACAATTCTTTTTTCCGTAAACAGTTTAATATTTAAATTGATATGACACAGGCATAACAAACTATAATATAAAATATACATAGACGAATGAATAGACAAATATTACGTTGCATAATGTATCTATATAAAGTAGATTGAAAACCACTACATATAAGTAAATGGAAAAAAAACACCCTAGACAATATTTACTATTCAGCTGAAAATACCTACGTCGTCATATATCAAAGCCAACAGATATCTTCTGTCAGTCATGTCGACGAGTTTCACTATAACCTATTTTTTTTTTCATCAAGACTTTAAACATTGATCCTTACACAATTGTTACTCGATCAAGGGCCAAAAGTATAAAAATGTTTTAAAATGAAAACATTTTCTCGGTTTCACCATTAAATAAACATTATACACGTGGACAATAAATAACTACAAAACAATCCTTGAGCATATATTTCAATGTATTCCTATTATTAACATGTATACGTAAATACTAATTTTAGTGGTATTAGATTATTAATTAATGACACATATCTACTTGTATTGACAAGCTTACAAAAATTAAGATGTTGACTCATGATGAAAAAATTAAACAATGACGTTCAAATAACATTAAAAAAAAATACTTAATATTTTGATTGATGGCATGCACATTAAAAAATAAAATCAAATGTTATAGCGTCACCTTCCTTTTAAATTGTATTTTATTAATTAATTTGTATATTAAAACAGTTTCGGTACCTATTGACTTTTAGTGCCCGCCATTATATATAGATACGTTAAAGAAAACATTTAAAGTATAGGAACTTATTAATCATATTTTATTCAAATGTGTAAATATTATCAATGTTTTTTTGAGTTCAGTCATCGGACAAATAATGAATAAAACACATTGTTCAAAAATTCAGATTATTTCTAAAAAATTGACTTTTCACGATCTTAAAATATATACCGAGCCATGTGTAAACATAATAAAAGAACAATTATGTGACTATAATTTTTAATTTTCAAACGTAATAAACTACAGTTTCATCCTCATTATTATTATATATATTCAACCTCTAATTACAAACAGTCTTAATAAGTTATAGAATAAGTCATATACTTTTAAGTAAAACACTTAATTTAATGAAAGACTTCACCGTCTTCGTAAGAAAAAAGGTTGATCTTCCTTGATATTAACCAAAATTAAGATAAAATAGTATACAAGTTAAGGTCAGACAAAATCTATTATAATATTGGCTAAATAACTGAACTGTAAATATAGAGTGCGAGACTAGTAAATTATATCTGTATTATTAGAGCGATTACTGATTATTGATTCCTACATCAAAATAAAGTTGAATTAGAAACACAAAAAAATCATTGTAGTAAACAAGATTATTATTATGATAATAACATAATTTGTATAGGTTTGATACATTTAGAAGGCTAGATTATTGTTCTTAATAATATCTAGCTGATAAATATTACATTTTTATATAAAATAAAAGTTATAAAAATAAATCAATTTTATTATTGTTATAAGTTTTTAAATTGTATTTTATCAAGTTTGTATGATTGCTAATTACAATAATAAAGTAAACTATTATTATTAGATCACTATTACAACTCAATCACTTAAATATAAAATGTCTATACGTCAATATAACATGAGAAAATTATATTAACTTACTTCGTAAAAAATATTGAAGTTTATTCAAGCTTTGAAACAATGAAAAAATACATTCATAAAATTTCAAAATATTATGATTTTTTTTATTTACATAAATAAAATTGTTAAAAGTTGTTAGTCATTTGTAACATTTAAATTGATTTCTTATTTGTAACACAAGTCATTGGGTGACAATGGTTGTCAAAAATATTATAAAGTTTTAAAACAGTTCATCACTTGGGTTTAAGTGCTTAGTATAATATTTTAACAGAAATCAAAATTCAAAATCAGAAAATTAACGAGAAGTACAAGAAATATTTTAAAAAAATGTAGAACGATAACAATTTGAAACATTCGAAAACTATACGATTTAAAAGTATCAATAATCCCAATGGCCTATGCTGTTAAGGGTTAATAGTAATAATAGAACAATTATATATTGTATTGAAAAAATACAATAGATAAAAACAAATAATCACTTTATTTATAAATAAGTATGACTATTAACAATTTAAATTTAAACATTTTGAAATTAATCAGAATAATCGTTTATAATCAACGGGCTATCAGATAACAATTGATTCATATTCTAACTAGATTTTAAATGTCTCGTAGTTAAACATCATCACTATATGTGGACCACTCTAAGTAGTTGCATTTTAAATGCATTTTATCCGCAATAAAGATTTATTGTTTTCAATACTGCAAGGCGTAGACTAGTTATTAATTTAAAGGACAATTTATTGTAACCATTATTTATTTCGATTTATACAGGACAACTCTTGCAAATAACTGATTCTATGTATTATTATAAAATGTATTTTGTTTTAATTATTTATGTAGGTACATATTTCATACTAAATATGTGATACTAAATACCATCAAATCTTATTTAAACTTTCAAAGTAATTATTACAGATATTTAATCAAATTGTAAATCTATAAACTTCACATACACAATATACGTAATAATAAACTGTATGTAGTCCATCATTATTTGCATAAGTTTCTCATTGACTACACCTTGTAACTATTAACTATTTAGTGTAATCCATGGTGATGATCGTTGTTTTGATCATCAATTCAAGACTAATAGATGTCTTGAACAAAATGTATGATCTTATTCATAGTTTCTGGAGTCATAAAAATATGATTGTTTCTTAGATATGAATATTATATTAATTAAGCCTTTTGCACTATTATGTTATACATCTGATTATAAGGATTATTATACACACTGTAAGCCAAACCAACCCATATTATTATTTTACTATTATCTTAAACTTATTACATAAGTATCTATTATAATTTTGTCAAGACTCAAGGCACCTCCGCTTAATTTTTAATTGTTTTGTTGAAATGCTTAGAATTATTACATTTTATTGTCAATAAAGTTGACTTCAAACATTGAGTTATTTAATATACATCACTTCACTTCATATTGCTGCTGATACAAATATATAAATTATTCAAATGATTAATACAATTATTTTAAATACAAACATATTTACCACATTAATAATTAACTTTTTTATTTTATTTTACTGTTAACATCAAACAGTAATTTGTATAGAATAGGACAAGTGTGATATAAAGCAGGTACCTGCATGCATTTAATTTTTAATTTTTAGAAGAAAATATACAATCTATATTATAGACATAATGAGTATAATATGTGTGTTGAGAAACAAAGAATAGAACTTAAATTACATAATTTGGGGAAAGAAGATATCCACTGGTGACACTTTTAGTTTGATTTAGGTTTTGTGTATTATTTATTTATTTTATGAGTTTTTTTTTATTTCAATGTAATAAATCTTTGTATCATTTACTTTTAAACCCTTATGAATAAAATTAAAACACGTAACAAGGTGTAATATATAGATATAACCATAAAAGTATTTTTAACTAATAAAATCATTTTGGTCACTATTTAATAGTAATATATATATATATATATATATATAAAGTAATAATTGTATACTTAAAAATCAAGAGTAGGAACCATATAATATAAGCTCCCTATTTTCATAATAAGCATATTGTTTTTTGTTGTTTTCTTTATTTGTCATATCTTAATTTAATACAATTCTAAGGTTTAGTTATTAATAAATATCGTAGATACACCAATATTTTGTTATAAAATATTTAAGGATTGAATCATCTTCAAAAAACTCATGCAAATTATGAAAAAGAATATTTTCTCGTAAATTGGTGAAAACAGATGGGTGCGTTTACAACTCTTAATTAAAGCCTTATCTTTCAGTAACCCGATCGAGAGAACACCTCCTTTCGATGTAAAAATATAATAATAATTTTAACCTAACTCCTTTTTTTGATTATAATAAACTAGATGTTTAACGTTATTTTCAGTATCTTGAATATGAAACCGAAAAATTCGTTTGAGCTTTCTAATCTACTTTCGTTGTTTTTCACTGATATTTTACTCTCCCACCAAAGGTAATCTTTAAGACTTCGCTAACCTATTCATTTAAACAATAGTTTCTTACTTTCTTGTTCAGAAATAGGTACGGCTAATTAAGATGCTTGCACATAAACAAAGCGATCATAACAACGTAATGATGTGTGGAAATGGTTTCAGCCGACCAGGAAAACGGTAAATCATACCTAGGACATAGGAACCGTTAAATTTGCTGTTTATTGTCATTCCGTTCTCGTTTTAATATCTGGATTGGAATGTTGTATTTTATATCATACAGAAATCCGAAGTATAAAGTGCATAGAATATCGCTCGAATTGTGGTATAATAATTGTAATTTGTAAATAGTAAATACTGACAATGTTGTTTTCCAATCGTAAAAGAAAATACATTTTTCCAGTAATTCATACTCGAATATTTATTGTTTTTAAAATGACACATGGGTATTAATAGGGTATTAATGTTTAGGTAACAAATCATTAATTTTATAATTAAAAGCAATACATTTAAAACTGACAATATTGTTAAAATTATTGTATATTAATTACCTACTGAAATATCATATGATTTTTTTCTCTTCTAATGTGTTTATTCTTTATTTTTTCTAACGCAATTTTCATGAAACTGCTTCGGTAAATTATTATTACATGATCACTTAAGACTTATTTTATTAATTTTCTATTCGTTAACACAATTTAAATGTATTCTGGATTTAAGCCTATTGCATATTACCTGCTGTGATTAGAAGGTGTTTATTTTAAATGTAAGAAAGTTTAAGCTCATTAATAAAACTTTATAGGTACTAACTATATTATTTATAAAGTAAAACTTGACGATAAGACTGAAAATTATTTAATTTTTCCAAGCTTTTATGAAATGTGTGTTAATATAATTATATGTTAAGCTTATGTTGTCCTTCACATTTTAATATCTTAAATTATTTGATTTCAAAAAAAAACTTTTAATTCTAAATAAAAGTATTGTTAAAACTATCAATTGAACCGATACCACAACAATTTAATTTAAAACAATTCTAACATATGTATTCCAATCCAAAATTGAACACTTTAGTTCTACTTGAAATAAATATCAAAAATAGAAATTCAATTATTCACAAGGTTATTACCGCGAATATAATATTACATTGAAGTCAGTTATAAGACTTTCTTGGATACAGAAATATACATAGTTGAATTGAAAATTTTTAACTTACCATTAATACCATTATAATTATTATTTTTTTAAGACCGGAGAAGTAGCCCATATATATATATAATGTGTTGAATGTATCTATTGTCATTGTGTTAGTCATGTTATTGGTAAGTAAGTGTAAAATTTGAATTTCATAAGAGAGAAAGATTCTGAGCCAAGGCAACATGTCACCTTACATTTCTAAGAATATTTTATTATATTTATTTCTATTAGTGATATTTTATTTGGACTAGTTTCTCAAAAAAACAAACCTCAAAAGTACCTATTATAATATGTGTAATAATATTTCATACAATATTACTATTTATTGGATGTTAATAAGTATATTAACTTATAAATTAATACCTATGCACTGTAGAATGGTATAAAAAAGTTTGTTGTATAAACTATAAACGGCATAATTAAATTAAATATTTATGAAAATTGTATTTTGTATAAAAAATAAAAATAATCATCATAAACAAAATGGCAAAAAGTTTCTAGTTCCTATAAAAAATACTTTTTAATTAAAACGATAAATATCTAAAATCGTAATGTTTGGTTTAAATTCCAATTTCGTCAAAACTTAAAATGTTTAAAAAAAAAATTACAAAAGTATTAAGATCATTCTTAAACTGTTGTAAGTATATCTTATGAGTAATCTTGTACTACACTTCAATTCTTAAAAATATTAAATTTCATAATTATTTAGATACTAAAAATTAACCTACACATTTTCAAGATTTTGATGAATTTCGACGTTATATTTAAACTTTTTGCCTAGGTACTTATTTTTTATATTTTCAAAAAATACACAAAGTTGAACTTTTTAGAACCTTGTTTCAATTTTTAAACTTTTTGATAGAGCATAATTAATTTAATATGTATTTATAAAAAAAAATACTAAAACAGATTTAAAATTTTGGAGGTATATATGATGAACAAAATATAATTTGAGAAAACTAAAATTTAAGTTGTAATGGAATGTTTTAAGTTTCTTTTTTTGATATTTTCAAAATATAACCTAGCTAAAAAAAATCATTTGAGGATAAATCGATTTTATACGTTTGAATATCGTCTAAATTTTAACATAAATTGCTCATGAGAAATAATTATGGATTACGTTTTTTTTTTAGTTCCAGTAAAAAAAAAAAAATCATAAATACATTCTTTTACTATTTTACTCACAAATAATAATTTTATTATGTTCGAATAGACATACAGTTGAAGTACAGATAAACTACTTGGGTCAGACATGCTTACAGTAAAACAAATGTTTAACGATTAAATAAGCAAAATATTATTATGTCTATTTTTTAGTATTTTTTTTACTTTATTATTTTGATTTACTTATTTGTATAAACTAAATAAAAAGTCACTTAAAATATGGTAATAAATTTAAATAACTAGATAAGTTCAACTATTCAAGATAAAAACTTTAAAAAATATAAATCATACCTCTTAAGTATCTATTTTAATTGAATAAGATGTTTTTGCATTACTTAATTAAATTATATTGTAAGTCTATAAAAGTACATACTTCTTACAAATATAACATCTACTAATAAAATTATGTATAAAATGCTTATACTCGATACAAATTGAAACCTATTCAACGATGACTTTTTTATGTAATTAAAAATCGAGCACAAGTTAGTATCTATTCAGTAAATTCTATTACTTTAAAGTTATAAGTGAAAATAAAATGTATAAATATTAAAAATCATTTGAAATAGAGCATTTAATATTTTCATGTAATCTTTCAGCTACCAACTACCATCGCAAGTGTATTTACTTATAAAAGTACTAACATGATCAACTGGATTGTGTGTTGTTTTACAACTTCAATCTGATAAATATTGTATATTTAAAACTAAGTAAAGTATATTTAATATTTCTCAAGGTTTACACATCAAATAGTTTTTGTAGCACAAACATAAATTAATTTATCTCAAATAAATTAATCTAATGGAAATAAATTGAATAATTTTAGGTTTAATATTAAATGCGTTCATATTTTGTATTCTATTATTTGCATTAAATATACAATAATAGTTACTACAATCGAAACCTCTCGATGTCACTACAACGAAGTGTGACGTCAGCTTACCGTAAACCTAAGTATTAATTCAACTATAACCCTCACTGTTAGTTCAATGGCGAGTTGTCAAAATCTACCGTACATAGTACGTGACTTAAACATTAATATTTTCTTACAAAATGGGTGGTCCAAATGGATTATTTTTTCCACTACGAAATAAGTATTTTATTGGACCCAATATAGAAAAAATTGCGAGTGTTATTTTTAACTTTCGTTATTTTTATCAAAATGTTAACTTTAGAATTGAAATATATTCTGATAAAAAAATACGGTATGTACTATTCGTGGTACACGCCAATAAATAATTAAATATATTTTTAATTGTCGATGAAAACTTTGTATTTTATTTTATAATAGATTCAGTAAACATATATTCAAGGTATTTGTGGATGAAATCAAGAAATTAAATTTAAGTTTTTAATTTGTAATATATTTTGTTTTTATTTAATATATATTTCTAAGTAAGATAGTTGAAGCGTTTAAAAATCTAACATTAAGTAGTCTTATAATACACTTTATGTTTAACAAACATTTTAAATATATTAATTATACTTGAAAATAAATAAAAAAATTTATGCATTTTGAAGAGTTATTATGACCATCAATCTTGCTTAAAAATACATTTTAATTGTCTTTTTAATTATCTGTAAAATGTATAACAGTTAATAATAACTTGGCGTGGTTGCTAAAATCAGTCATGCAACCGTCCACTGCCACTAGTTCCAGGGTGGGTGACCACCGGTTTCTTAGTGAAAAGAACTTGGTACACATATAAGAGTTTCCAACAATCGTACCAACCCTAACGTAACTCCTTAAAATAGCTAATAGCACCCAGTGGCCTATGTTAGCAAAGGATAATTAATAAAATAAATATATTTTTTTAAACTGAAAAAATAATATACTGTGTTTTTATAATAATTTAAGTGTCTGCGTTTTTTAGGCGTGTTATAAATGTATTGCATCTTTTTTTTCATAAAAAACCACGAGCAAACAATGAAAACATTTCGTTAAATCAATAAGCTTAATCGGTTGTAGACTCTGATTTTTCATCGATTAAATTATTAATTCCACTCTTAAAGTCTTAACTCAAGAAATCAAGAATCAATATTTTCTACAACTTATATTCGTTTTGCATGCGTATTTTTACTATAAAAGCCGTAATAGTATAGACAAGTAAAAACAAATTGAAGGAGAGTTTTTAAAAATGAGAAAGTAATATTTAATTATTATTGCAAATGATCATGTTTAAAATAGGCTCTTATACTTAAAGTTTTTATCACTATGCTTATATGTGGATAAATTGGTTTATAGTTGTCATTAATTATTTTTAGAATTACTACTAGGTTTCACTCTAATGTAAAACGATTTGGCTTTTACTGGTTTTGTGTATATGTATAGAACATTGAAGTATTATATGGTTGAAAAATATTTATCTGACAGAAAAGGTCTATTCATCTTTACAATAAATAAACGATTGTTTATGCATGTATGAACTATGTATTTGCATTCAATAAAAATATGATAGGCTCGAAGAATAGACGTGTCGTTAAATTGTAAAATGATTTAATACTGTTGTGGTGCTGATAATAATTTCTCGCTCTACCTCATACATAATATGTATGTTTATCATAAAATATATAAATATTAATATTAGTTCCTACCGAGACCAATTTCAGATGAGTTATAACAATACTATCACAATAATTCAAGACTTAAAATGTTAAAATATTATAATATAGGAATAATATTATATTATCATGATTTAATTTATACAATGATGTGTAGGCACAAGAATGGACCGGTGTGCAATTGAACTGTATGTATTAGTATATTACTAACTGCGTTACCCGACTTTGCCCTGGAAAAATAAACAATTATAAAATACGGCAGTTGGTGTATTTTGGTTACCTAAATTAACGGAAATGTGAAACGTTGGTATTAGTGTACCTAGCTTTGTGTATAAATCCGAGCGAGGGGGGGGCAATCAGCTTGCGGTGGATTGGATACAACTCTACAATCATAGTAATCATACAATATTTGGTGTATTTCGGTTTAAGTATATAATAACTTCATGAGCTAATCGGTTTAGGTGTACCTTCACCAGTGAAAATGAAAAATTTAGAAGCACGGAAGTTGTTAATATGCCACTTTATCTGATACGTATAGTTAACAAAAATATTTAAAAAAGTCTGTTCATCGCTACCTGTCCTATCGCACGTTGTTCATACTACTCTATAAATTTCGGCGGTATCTCTAAAAAAAATCTCGAAATGTTTGTTAAAGTCGGTCGAGTAGTTTTTAAGTAATGAACCACACACATTACCTTTTATACCAGTATAATACACAAGATTTGAGTTTGTTTAAAAAGATTTAACTAGGTTTTAGAGTTTTTGGTTTTTTTCTTCATTGCAATAATTTATTATTGATAATAAAATTATGTAATATTAATTATTTTAACAGTCAATGACGCCTACATCACAAAATAAGTTAGCGAAGCTCTTTCTGAAAGCTTGCTGAATTCCCGGTTTCCAAATCTATTTTAATATACACAACAAATTATAATTTCTAATACAATTACTATTGGTTGCTCCGATATTTTGGTACTAAAACAAATTTGGGTGTATATTTTTGTTAGTATAAATCTATATTAAAAACGTATACAATAAGTTATTATTTTAACATCAACAATCGTAATCAAATATTGTTTTAATATAACGGTTATCTACTGAAACACCGAGTAAATACATTGAAGGCGATGAAGTTATGGAAGATTTATTTAAGCCCCTAGGTTGCTTGGAAAATATAATTGAGAACAATAATGTATTAAATAAACAAAATCAATGAACCTTCCATCAATTCTTTATACATTATAAGATGCACTAAATAGGCGAATAATTGAAAATTTGGATTTTTTAATTTTGATAACTTTACATTTTTAGTAGGTTGAATTTTTCCCCTTGAATTTCGGGTTCCCGAGAGTCGACTGTATAAATGTGTATGTATAAATTATTGTGCAATAAACAGAATATCCATTCAATTATGCTGAAAAATATCCAACGTGTTCTAACTTTTTTTTTAAAATAAATTTAGAAATGCTATACTGCAAATATAAATAATTATAGTCATTAGATAATACATTATTCACTATTATTTAAGGTGGATTTTATAAGTGTTATATAAAAAATATTAGGGTAGGCAGCAATTTATTTTTAATATTTAAGAATAATTACCTATACTGATGTATACCAATACAATATTCGTTAAACATGATAAAAAAAATTGAAGCTCAGGATCTAAAATGTCGTATGTTATTAACATTTAATATTAACAATTCGAATAATTAAGCTGGATGTAAAACGAGTAAAAACAATTCTATCGTCTAGAATAAGTTTTCGTTGTGTAATTTGGCCATTTAGGTACCGGCAGATATTATATTTTACATACTTTGGTTTCATAATGTACTTATTAATATACCTATATCTCCTATACCTCCATACTGTATACAATATTGAATAATACTCATAAATTAATAATTATTAATATTTGTACACAGAACAAAAATGATTTTAATTTGTAATAGTATCACTTTATTGATATTATACATCCCACTAATATGGTTATCATAATACAACTACAATATTCATCGCTCATCTAAAAATCAAAAACTATGTATGTGCCTATATAAATGCTTAAATATATATGTTGTATATACGTTTAATAGAAATACCAAATAACAATCCAAAGATGAAGTCCACCCAAAAACCTTATCTTTCTTTTTTTTGTTTTATCACTTATTGCAATATTCAGTTTGTATAAATTATTGTTTTTGCTGTACAAACAGAGAGATATTTGGTATCGCATCGTTAATTTGTTATCAGTTATAAGTTATAAGTTATAACAATGCATAATATCTTTATCGTTTTAAGTTCAGAATTGATTTATACTACTTTCAGTTGTATTTACTAATATTTTACTATTTTATGTGTATATTATACATACAATGTACATACTCCAACATTTGTGTAGGTACGTATTATATTATTATATAATTCATAAGCATATGAGTAAAATAATTTACTTATTTTTGAATGCCAAAACTCATAAGTAAACGTAGTCCTATTTTTAATGATTATTTTAAATTAGGTATTTTTAATATACTAAATACTAATATGGTAATGAGATATTATACCATATTAAAAAGACATCTTTTTAATTATTTGTTATTTCTACAAACATAGATACGATACGTGAGATATGTACATTTCAATGAGATAATTAACTTTAATATAATGTTATTTAACCTATAAAATACATTTAAAACCTTCTTAAAATATTGAATTCATAAATTGTATGATAATAAAATAATAGTTACATTTATAGAACTCCCAAACATAAATGAAATAAAATAAAATAGATTCTCGAATTAATCAATTTTGTTGGTATACGACTTTTTATTAATAAAAAAAGGTTATACAACTATACAAGTCCTTTTTGAGATAATGTAGTCAATAGGTAGGTGTATAATAAAGCATACGATCAACTGATGCAACTTTCTGGTCTTATAAATAAAAATGAAGACACAAACACTAACATATCAAATGTCTATGTTCAACGAAAAACAGTTAACATTTATTGAATACTGGCTGGTCGTTTAAGGGGTTTTCCGTGACAAATCAAATTATGCCAGTAGATTTGCCTTGTCTTAAACTCAGTTAAATGTAAGCTAAACATAGTTTTTATCATAGTTATTTGGGTCATTTTTTCCGGATATAAATTGCAGGTCTAAAATCATATTCGATAATTAAAATAAGTATTTATTTTAGGTAACCAACAAACAACCGTATGGCCTATACAAACAAAAAAATATTAGTTTTTCATGAGCAGACAAATCCCTGTGTAAGCATCCCTTTAAAATACAAGATAAAAAAAGTGAAAAACGACTTCGGGGTGCACATCCTCGGGTATAAGATTACCTAAATACCAAATTGCAAAACTATGAGAGTGATATACTCGGCTGTAGATCGCTCACACACACACGCTCATTACGCCAGAAATTATAACATTATTATAAAAGCAGTTGAACTACATATTGTTGTTAATAAATGTTACAAATTTTTAAAAAGCACCCTAGATTTGAGAGATTTTAAAATACAATATTGATATTGTGCATGTTTGATAAATTATGCTTGTCATATTGTTGTTTACCTACAACAGTAGCTCAGTGTGAAGAATTTCCTCTTTAAACATTTTTATTGGGTATGTCACTATAATATCTCTACTCATATTCCCTTATAATCTGGTAGTTATAGTAGCAGCTCAGCATTTTGTACATATCAAAATAGTTTATTAGACCAAAACCATGATATGCTATCTAATTTTAATTTATATACAGTGAATTCACCATAATTTAATTATTTAAATTATAAAGGGATGAAAATAAAATTCTAATTATTTAGTATACCTATTTTCGATTTACAGAGCGTTAAAGTAGTATGGAATTTCTAGGGGAATTTGTTTTCATTAGAATTGTCGAGAATTTCAGATCATTTACGTTTGACTTACCAAGAATCTGAAAAGGGGCCGATCCGAAACTGTTACATAACACACATTGACGAACGATATCCATCATACTGTTTCATCCTTAGACTACTTTAAGTCATCACAATATTTGGACGACTCAACATTTATTGGTGACTTCTTAATCAACGGTGACTGTCGACGTATACAATACGGATTACGGACTATATAAATAAAACTTCAAATTTCCTTAATCGCTAATAATTCTCTAAAATGATTAAAAAAGATTTTTCTATTCGTATATTGTATCAATTTTGGTCTCCAATTCATTGACACGGCTCGCTTCGCCAACTACTCCTAGGAGTCGTACCGCACAGTTTGAATACCTCTATAGGTAGGTACTCTATAAAATTAACGTATGTAACACACAGAAAACAAATCTATTGATTTATAAGGCAAAAAATGTCTTTATAAAAAGTTTGAAAGTATCTATAAAAACATTTTTAAAGTATTTGTGATTGTACTCAAATACTTTTTTTACTGAGTTTATATAAATACTTATATTAAATATATTTCAAAGCAAGTATCTGTGTCCCTGACCTAGCTAACTTGGATACTTTTAAAAAGTATCTTTTACAAGAGTGGGTCATTCTATAAGTACTGTCTATAGGAAAGAAAGGTTGACTTTAATGCATAGGTACACTGTTTACAAGAACAGGTGATAACGGAGAATTCTTATAAATGCCTTTTAAGGACGTTCCATTGAGACTCTTTTGATATAATTCAAAATAGTTATTCCCGATATACATTAAATACTTGAAAAATAATAACATCTTAAAATAAGTTTGAAAACTCCGGTACAAAAAAATCGAAATTAAACAAGTCCTTAATTGCTTCTAACTATGTACAACTTTTCTGACCTAATTAATAAAAATTGAAAACTCTTTGAACAGACCTTTTTATTATTTTTATTATGTCTACAATGTATTAATTAGGTAATATCGGTATTTAATATTTTAATTTGAGTATTATTAAAAAAAATATATGTGTAAATTAATTTGAAAAAAAATAGAGTATAATTAATATTTTATTACCACTCTACTAGTCTACTATAAAGTAGGTATGTCGAGAAGGTCACAGTAATTTAAATTTGACTTCAATAATAAATCATTGTATATACGATAAAGAATGATTCTGAGCAAAGTCCACCCAACTTACTTTTTGGTAACCGAATAGTTTTTTAATAATGTTACTATAGTTTTAACAATTTTCTTTTTTTTTATTGTTCTAAAAAGTACTGATAATTTTCAATTTTGATCTCCCGAAAGTACGAACTAGATCCAATTCGCTTCAAAAAACCTTCTTCTAAATTGATGATCACAACCTGTTTTGTACTAAAAAAGTTGAAAAATTTAAGTTCTATGTACATGTTCAAATGTTTCACCTAAACCTTTAAAATTATTAAACTGGACAAAATAAAAATACAATTGAAATACATTTTTTAAGCTCCCCCTCCCATTTGCCCATTAAAAAATCCTTAGTACTTCACTGTGCCCCATAGATTAAGATTTTTAAAAGCATAATAATCCATTCATGAACTTTGCATTGATATCTACATGCATATTGCATACACATTGTATTATTATTACAAGACTCGTGTAACGTAAATACACAAGTCAACAAACTATTTCGAGAAGGTATAGCTATAAAAAAATGCTCATGAAGAAATTTAAAATATGAAATATTCAGTAAAACCATGTACATATTAGTATATCTCTATGATGAAATTCCAAAAACCTTTAAAAAAAAAAAAACACTTGCTTTTATTTCATTTACTAAATTAAGTACATTGCATGCGTAGGAACATGCGTTCGTATTTTAATTCTTTAGACTCGAGTGTTTAGTCCTTTATGAAATGGAAATGTATCCCTCTAAAATAATATATTTCAAGTTTGGTCCAAGTATTTAATTTAAAATTGTTTTGCTCGAGAGCTTACTGTTCATAAATATTTAGATTAACTAGAGAACCAGAAAATGTTGGTACTCTTTAAATGTGATTAATATTTTTATAGTTTCATCTCATGTGTGGTATTTTATTGCTTAAATACTATATAATTCAAAGGCACTTAAGTCTAAAAATGTTAATATTAATGATTATTTTACCCGCGGAAAAAACATTTAAAAGAAGAATAATAGAAATTTAAATAGTTGTAAGAACTAGTGGGTTCTAATGGAAGCATGCCTTCACGAGATTTACAGGTCTGAAAATGTAGATAGCTTAAAGGAGATGTTAAAGATGCCACTGTGCTACAATAGTACTAGTAAATTATAAATTGAAAACACTCGCAGCACATGGTGCGACAAACGGTTACGGAACAACATTTTAGATATTATGGTCTGTGAACATTAAATTATATACCTATCAGTAAACTGAATGGATAGTTAAATTTTAGTTTATATAATATTTACTTTGATACATTTTTACCTAACTATATCATATATAATATTATTAAGAAGTTAAAGAAGCACTTGTCTCATAAATTAGTTTTCTTAAAATGCTACTCACTGCCTATGAAAACAATGTAATTTTGAATTCATCTTCAAAAACTGTTTGATGGTTATTTTTTAATTAATCATACATATGCAATACAAATATTTAAATATATCAATATAAACTATATAAATTAGATACTTATTCAAAGTCTTAAGTATTGTAAAATATATTATATTGTAAATGGATAATTATTAAAAAGTAATATAATTATATGAATGTGTCAACCATCAAAAGCATTTAATAAATCAATAATATTGACAACAGTTACAAACACCTTCTAACTAATAACTTTATATAATTAAGACTGATAATAAATTATAGCTTAAAATAACGAAATAATATTATGTGTTAACTGTTAACTGTTTAGCAACTTATACTTTAACTTAAATTATCATATTAAATACCTACAAAAAAAAAAAAATAAAAAAAAAATGAAAATGAGTAGTTTAAGTTTCACAAAGAAATTTGTAAAAATAAATGTGCAATAAAATAATTTAATAGTATATAATGTACAAAAGAATTATAATTTACTAAATGGTATACTGAAAAATGAATGTGTAATTTCTCAAAGTTTGGTAAAATAATCTAATCATAAATGTATACACACACAATTATTTATCTATGGCATTAACTAACTTTATAAGTTTATAATCCTAAATAAATAATAAGACTTCAACCAGTGAATATAATATCTGACTCAGCTTAAAATGATTTATACCAAATCCGTTACTTGTTTTGTTCTGTGCCCTTTATATAATATTTATTAAGCAAAATCGTTGACAAACCCTTTTGAATGACATATTTCTAATATTTTAATATTACATCAGGAGTGCAATTTCAATGAAAACACTGGGGGTTCAGAAACCTTCTAATTTTTTAGTTTATATAGATTATACAATGAGCAGCTTCATCTGATTTCACCCCCCCCCCCCCCCCCNAACATAAATATATATATATGAGATATATATAATGGTTTTGAACTGTACATTTTAATTTATAAATATAAAATAAGAATTATAATTATTAACGATTAATGGAATAAATTATGATGATTAAGGGTCCTGATTTCAAATCGTGGCATGATAAGCTCACAAAAGCCCATTTCCCACCCCCTCACCAATTTCACCAATTGCACCAATACATAACATAATATTAATGTGATGTATATTTTTAAGAACTTGAGTTATTTAATAATTGTTTCTTTGATTTAAGTAATTTTAATTATTAATGGCACTATTTTTTTGTCACTCGGAAGTCATCAGATATTTAAGAAATATAAAGTCTTAAATAATTTATCATTGTGACGCCGTTATTGAAGTTTTAGAACCAAGACGAATAATAATACTCCCTCAGTAAATTTATTGTTTTATATTATAACTATATTATCCAATCAATAAATTATATATTTAATAACTACTAGTACACTTATATAAAAATTCAAATTTTAATAATTATGTAAAATAAAAATATGTTTTATTTAAAAGACAATTGAATACATTTATTTTATCAAATTCTGTTTTATTATACTTTTACAAAATCTAAAATTAAAAATAAGTAATTCAATATATGTCTATCGACTATTTTTTCAAATCAATAAAAAATATTGGTTTTATTGGTGATTTTATTTTTTAGTGCGCAGATAAAATCAATTTTTACTATAATTTATTTCCTTATTTTACTGATGAATATTCTAGTATTTACTATGAAAGTACATACAAAGTTCAATATAGTATATTAGTAAAATCGTTAAAAAAAACTATAGGATACCCTATAAATCTTTCAGAGGATTTGCATCCATCACAAAAAAAAAATCCATTGTAAAAAGGTTTCAAACGAAACAAACAAATATTAATGTAATGGTTTTGTTTTTGTTAAATTAAGGGAAAAAAGTAAAAACAATTCCGGCATGCCATAAATACTCTTTTAACCATACAAGTTCTCTAAAGTTATTGAGATAAAGTTTATGTACACCAAATCAAAATTATAATAGTAGGTATGTATGACCTAAATTGTGTGACCATTTTATTACAATCAAATATTATACAGTTGCTGATTTTCAGCATTTTCAATAATGGTTGTGTGTACATCAATGTTGTTTTTTTTTTTTTAAATTTGATACTTAAACTTGATATTTGGAAAAAATATGTGAGCCGTGCAGTATAATGAATATTCTTTTAAGTTTAAATAACGTGTGAAACTGAGAAACAGCTTTGTAGTTAAACACTCGACACAAATAAATTAGTTTTTTTTGTCCAATACAACTTATAAATTCATATTTATATATTTTTCTAGGTTATTCTAACTTTATCTCTGTTAATTATGTGTATATATAATATATATTTATAACACGATTCTATTAAATAAGACACGTTGAGCTTTAATCTAATACATTTTAATAATAATGTAACTATAACACTCGAAAATAACATTACTGCATTTAACATATTTTGTATCAAATTCAATAAATTGAATAAACTTTCATTTTAACCAGAAACAAAAAGTGCGTACAGTAATCCAAGAACTTTATACAATACCCCATAGTGTCGGTAAAAACGAGACAAAGTTATCTCGTTAAACCAAGTTTATATTCTCTCATTTCATATGCTTTCGGCAATAATTTTACATATTTACCTACTGACACCATTTGTAGACACATATTTTCCATTTATTTTTACTCCAATCATATGACTATTCTTTAGATCAATAAATTAACGAATGATTTTCTTTTGTTATTTATTTTTTTTGTTTTATAACTAGATATAGATAACGAAATCTGATCTTATTGATCAGTGCTCAAAATACTGCTTTCTATATTATGCGTTAATGTGTTGTAAATGTACTATGTTGACAGTCGACAGATATGAACTGAATTTGTAGCTTGTCACATTTTATTTAATATTTTGTTACTTTAACGAGTATGGTACTAAAATAATAAGTCGTAAGAGTTTTCTGAAACATCATTTCAGATTAAGGTTAAGATAACAAATACATTTAACCAATTCCTTCTTTGTAATTGTTTTTACTTTTTTATTTCACATTTAAGCCAAATAATAAGTAATCTAATACTATCTAACCAAATACTAAACATTGTGTTATCGCCAACTAGACAATAGTACAACTACAATTATTCGTGAACCAAAAACATATTTTAAACTATCAGTTCTGGAACCTCTCCAATAAAACACTCTCAAGTATTAGGAAATTTATTTTTTTTAAATATTTTATGAAGACCATTTTTTATTTCTTTAGTTGTATTTTACTGATTTTGCCGATGTATATTAAACTTTTCATTTTGCCTCATAAGGCATACAAATAAGTTAAACTGATTTTAAGTATATAAAATAATCATTTATAAATTATAAGTACCTACCCATCTACTCATTGATAGACAAAATTTAGAATGCTAAAATTGAAAAACTGGTAGAATTTAATATGAAAATAACAAAAATGTTTAAGCATTGAGTTATAAAATGTACAGAGCATATTCATTATGCGCAATCCATTTGAGGTATTTAATGTTTTAAATTAAAACAATATTTACAGTTGATACAATTCCGTGAACTGTTATTTTTAAATGTGCAATTCTATAATTCTAATTGTAATAATATCTTGATAGAACTATTAGAAAATGGTACATAAATACCTAATCTATTTTTATTTATTTTTTACTTTGGATGCTTAAGGTCTAAAAATTAAAATTAGTTGGTTCATACCTTCTTTAGATGGGTACAGGGCTGGTATCAAATTGGTTCTCAACCCCAAATGTCGAATTTGTTCCCGTTTAATTACGCACATTTTCTTTCTCAATTTTACAGACTTAAGACTATCATTACTAGACTATTGGTAAAAAATGTGAGATTATGTGTGTTAAAAAATAAAATAAACTAATATTTAAAATTTAAAATCATTGACTTGGAAGTCCACCAGCCATCGCTTTGGTAAACAAATTAAAAATAATAAAATATAATGTATACAATTTAAAATTGTTGATTTGCAAATTTGAAGCAAACTTTCTTCAAATATTCAATTCCTGTAAGTTTTTCGTCAATGTACTTAGTCATACAGTTTTCCACGAATTGGTTATCTCATTCCTGTTTGATGGTAAGTTTCCTTACATTTTCACTTCAAAATTTAATATAACACCAATATAACAATTCATTACCATTTTATTATATATACTATAGAGTGTATAGGTACATTTATACTTTATACTATCTAATATGGACATAGTCATATGCGTAGGCACATTTTTTTTTTTGAGGAGGAGGAAGAGTGTGGTTTGGAAAGGTGACGATAAGGATACCCATTTTTTAAATTAGCCCCCTCATCATTTATGCCATCTGTGAATAAACTGAAAAAATATAAGAGGTTTCTGCACCACCAGTTTTTTTTATTAAAATTGCGCCACTGTCCACTGGTACATGTTATTTTCAAATATTACACTTCTTGCCAACTTCGATTTTACACAAATACAACAAATGTTATGAAATATTAAAACATATTATAATGTATTTTTACTTTTATTTAGAGTAGAATATATTCACTGTCAAGTGGCAATACATTAATTTAAATCTGGGGTATAGATCATAATGAATGATAAATATTTATTAACAAATTGAAAAATAAATAAATAATAATGTAACTTTAAACAAATTACTATGGGAATTTATTTTAATAGTACTGAATTTATTATAAAAATATGTTAGAAATATATTAATATTCAAATATTAATTTTTAAGATATGATTCTTTACTATAGTACCTATAGGTACACTATACAGCTATTATATTTTATAGTTTCTAACTGCCATTCAATTTATAGTAGTAGTTTTTAGCTATAATTTATTTAGTTTCCACAATGAATACAAACATTTAAACATCTACACATATCTATACTAAAATTTAATTCTTGATTAAAATTATTAATTAATAAATACATACATTATGTTTTTGAGCTCATCTATCACACATCATAAGAATACATTATTATGTTAATTTTCCTCAGATTAATTAATTGTAATCTAAGTTACCTATTGGTTATTAAATTATAGATTTAAGCGTTCTTTATAATCTCTTTACAGATCTTCATTATTTTACAAAATTGTATTTTGAGTCGTTCGTTATTTCATTACAGAAATTATACATCTATATACATCTTGTGTTCGTGCCCAAAATAAATCTTTTTTCTACAATACCACATGACCCTTTTCCACCAAGTTTTTGGATATTATACATTGTCTTTTAGTTTTCGGGACTTGTAATAACTTTGGTGTTCAATAACATACATTTAAGATACATCTGGCCAATTTTAGATTCACAAAATGAAAGTACATCTAAACTTTGAATACAATAACATTTTATTTCATAGTAATATAATTGTAGCACTAATTTATACAATCAGACGTTTATTATATCACCTACTACATATTTCTATAATAAGCCCACTTCCTCATCCACTAGTTAGGGGGGGGGGGTCGCATTATTGAGTTTGAGTAAGTACTCTAAAAATCGGAGTTTTCATTATTTTATTGATAATTTATTTTTTATGCAAGATGCATTACTATTTTTAAAATACTAATCATGAGATATAATTAAATATTAATGGTGCAATAGTGCAGTTAATATACTTAAGAATTATATAATTACGGTTCTGCCCTACCTTTTCCTACCTTGATCATTTATTATATTGATTATTATTCCATTAATTATTCAATCAAGTAAACACAGTGGTTTCAAAAACTTTATAATTGAAAAATAAATATTTTAACTTAGTGCAGTTAGGTTCATCCTCTTAATTAAGTATTGTTAAAATGTAAATAATTTATACAGTTTTATAATGTTAACTTGTAATTACATAGTTTCACACTATTAATATATTATTAGATACTTATTATAGTCTTAATATAGGTGTAAAATTAATTAGGATAATGACTGTTAATAATTTGGTAAGAATTATATAATATCTATAGTCGGTAATCTGGTATCCCAGCCATGCCAGACATGGTATATATCTATGTGGATATAATCTTTGCACGGCGACGATGATATATCGTTGATTTTCATCAGAGTTGTGACAATTATTACTAGTAGGCATATTTTAATATAACTCATATTCATACTCCCTGTTACAGGGCCCTGGTTATAACTTATTTCATAACCGCTTCATTTGTTATTAACAAAGCCAATATCTTTGGCGTTTAACGCTCACCAAAAATACCCACAAATCATGAAAATACCAACACTAAGCCCGAATATAATAATAGAATAGGTTAGTACCAAGATATACGTAATATTGAAATCTGTATAATAATATGAATAATATGATAGCCTTTGTCTATCTGACCTCTTTGAATAACATAGAATACTAGATTAAATTTAAAAAATATCCAAAAATTTAGTGAAGGAAAATAGTTTTTTTTTTTTTACTCCTACGTCATTGTATGATATAATTTATTATTATCAAATTCGTTTTTTGTTTCAACAATTAATGTATACAGTAAATGCATTAATTATACATAAGAAAAAACTAGAATAATCGTATTTACTGATAACTGAATAATTATCATTATATAAAATACTTTTCCAAGTCATTTAACTGTAGTAATAACAACTGAAAAAATGGAAAGTGAAGACTTCAATTTTAATGTGATTTTGTATAAAATCCACAACAAACAATTAAACAATAAACATAATAATTCGAATAAATTATTGTCGTTATTATTTTATGTATATCATTTCTTACAGTGAACATTGAACGTTCAGCTGTAAAGTATCCGATTTGTTGATATTTGGGAGAATATATTATCCGGTCGTTACATATATAACCCAATACCAAATTGTAAAGTTCTGTTGGAAATTATCCAAATGAAATGTTTCTCCACCAACATACATACCTATTACAACTATTCAATATATTATTACTTTTACCATATAGTACATGTACTAAGGGGATTTGTATCAACTAGCCAATAAATTGTTACCTAGCTGTAATCAACCACATTAATATCTCATTGTTATAATATGACTATTTCACTCTCTTACAAAATATTAATTATCGTACTCATAAGCACCTAAGGTCGGACTACATTGTAAAGGCCTTAAGTCTAAAATGGTACATTTTCCCGAGTAGAAAAAAAACTTTTCAAACATTTCGTCTAACCTAGTTCCCTGGGTTAATCAGTGCGTCATAATTCCCTAATTCAAACAGGTCGTATCTCCATCATTTATTACAATGATAGTATGGACATACAACATTGTCTACGTCTTAAAATCATTACATCGGAGATACGAAGATTTCTAACCATATATTTTATGAAGCATAAAATTATTAAATTGGGGTTGTGACTTTATCATAGGATGCGTTTTTATTTTCATTTTAATCTCAAATAAACCAAAAATCTGCAAAAGTGGATTCTATGACTTGAGGCCGATACTATAAGTTATATAATTTCGTATTTTTAAGCTACACTCTTGTCCATACTGTTAAATATAATACATGCTTTTCATACGTATTACCGTGGAATTTAATTTTGTTAACATATTATCACGGGCTTGTCAATTTCTACTGCAACATCATAAATCTATAACTCACTTAATATAATACGATGAAAGCCAACCACAGTGGGTACCATTATAGTACGTTGATAATTATATTATGGTGTCAAGTTAAAAAAAAATGTGTACATATATATATATATGTATCGATAAGTATGAATCTATGTTGGAAACCGGGTTTAAGACAATAATTCACTGTCACCGGTGAAGATTTGACCCGTATGGTAACTTTTAGACATTTCTAGAGACCATGGATGTATATTATATACGTATATATTCTTCAAGTACGTTTTAGAAACTAAAATAATGTTTTTTGCTTTATACTGGTTCTCACACAAAGAAATTAAAATGAAATAATAGATCAATATAGTTCCTCGTAATTTGTGGTATTCTATGTAGAATGGTTGTATATGTATAACTATGTAACAAAAGATATTTTTCTGGGAGGGCTAAAATTATTGTGTCAATAGCAAAGACCCTGATAATTGATATTTTAAACTAATTTATGATACATAACTAGGGGGCTAAGGATAAAACTGGGAGGGATAAGCCCCCCAACCCTCTCCTCGAAATTTTGCATACGAGTTCATTATATATATTTTTTTTTTTAATCAGCAGTTCTTTAGTACGAAAACCTAACTTCGTACATTTCAGTAATGTTGTCTCAAAATTAAATTCATAGATTTTCTCAAATTGTTATACTCAAATAAATTTAATTGAACTTAATTACCACCACAGGCATATAAATATGACTTAATATTATTTATAACTATTATTATTGAATTAATCAAATCATTACATTTTTTTTAAGACTTGTATCATTGTATGTACAGGTTAAATTTATTCTTAGTATATTTTGGTATTTTTTTACAAAAAGTATAATTTATTTTTTCAGCTCACAGGCGAATGCGAACTGTAACCAACTGTTACATGGTCAGTCTAAGTATCTCCGATTTGTTTATGGCTTCCCTCAATTGTCTACCAAACTTTATTTATATGCTCAACTCTGATTGGGCTTTCGGTCTGGAACTTTGCATGGCATCTAATTTCATTGCTTACTGGACAGTTGCATCATCAGTCTTTACATTGGTCGCAATCACCCTTAATAGGTAAGTTTGTGTATTGTATAGTTTAATTTATAAACCGAATGTAAATACACCGTGAATGAAGATTCATGGTCAAGCGATCATAAACTTAAATAAATATCAATATGTTCTATGCTATAAACACGGTACATGATTATTATTATTTATTAATACCATTAAAACTAAGAAGTTACTCTAATTTTCACCTATTATTATTCTATTCAAATTTCAAAGAATTTTTCCGGATGAATACCGAAGTTATACTACTGTAGGCTCATGACTACTATAAAAGCTATACAGTTACAAAAAACCATCGCATCGTATTTTTCATTGAAACGTCACTCTACCGTCAACATTATACAGGCCGATGCGGTTGACGGGCGATACATTATGGTAGCGTGACAACAATCTCAGTGTCGACAAATCAACAAAAAGTCGTTGTCATATTATAAATTGTACTCCAACCAGAAACCAGAACACAAAGCGAAAAAATCGCCACAGACAGAAATGTTGATGATCGTTGGAAACGTATTTTTGTTTCGTTATTTATAATAGTCCACTATACTGCAGTATACCATATATCCCTCTGAGCGCTGTAAATTGCTCCGGAACGCCGAAACCCCACAATAAATTATAAAATCAAGCAGCGTTGTTCGTCCTTGCCGTTCGAATAATAGGAAAAGGAATTTTTTTCCCATATTACATGTATATGTCGGCGTTGTTTTGCTTTTACTTGGTGAAAATAAAAGGCGATTTATCGTATAGGTGCGCAAGCCAATAGTGCAAGGGTTGTCCGTACCAATGATATGTCAAAACACCGTAAATTGCAGTAGAAACCGTCATAATTTATAAACGACAGTGAACCGTCATAGATCATAATATGACCCATAACCTAATATAGCCTAACCTGTTAGATAATTTTATACCTGCGAGACGTGCACGTCTGGGTGTATGTAATTCGCGCCCAAAACAACCCCCCCCCCCCAAAAAAAAAATAAAAAAAAAATTATATAGATGTGTGAAATTTGAGGCCAAATCTAAAAATTAATTGTGGCAGTTTGTAACACTTTTCGAGGTTGTTGTTTGCACCACATAAAACTAAATAAAAGGGAATTATGTATTCTGCACTATATTGTACCCTGTAATTTGTGCCACTTTAAAATAACTAAACAATTTTTTAGATCAACTTAATATTATTATTATGTATTTTAATCATAGATTGATTAAATTCATTTTCATAGTTATTATTAAAAATGTACATTAAGGAAAATAAATAAATGTATGTTCTATATAAAATACGTACTTTATATATATTCATATATATATTATATAAATAAAAATTCAATTTTACAATTTTATACATGTCATTGTTGAAGTACAACAATTGTATAGTTAAAATCTCAATAAATTTTTAAAAAAACTAATTTTGGTTATTATTAAAACATATAAAAATCAGTTATATTATGATTCAAAATAATTGTGAACTCCAAATTTAATTGAAGTTAAAAGTGTGACGTAAATTACATATTCCATTTCGTTTTTCGTCGTGGTACAAATTACCATCTTTCAATCCTCACTATTATACGCCTGAGTTTAAAGTCAAATATCAAACACATTAATTAATTAAAACAAATAAAATATTACAATATTATAGCTCATCATTGGATAATATTTTACTGATTCCAGTGTTTTTTCTTTTACAAAAAAATATAACTGAAAATATCATAGTTTTGAGAATTCGTTGTTTTCGCTTACAAGTAAATTATTTTTTTTTTCAATTTTGTAGTTTAGCTTAAAATACATTAATACATCACAAACCCTATTATCATAAAATACTATGTTCTATAAAATTCAGTTCATATATAATTTACTTTAAAAGTGAAAAATATATTATCAGCATTATTTATATTGTAACTGACAATAAGCTGATAAGTCGGAATGATAAATGTATTTATACGTAAAAATAAAACTACACGAAGTGAAATTATTATGCAACGAATATTTTTACAAAATATCCTACTTACTTTTAAATTATCAAACTAGAACCGAAAAAATACCCATACGGCATACATGACGTGTATATTACCTAATATTTTAAAAGAGATAAAAGAACACTAAAGACCTGATACATTAGCGATCAAACGTACATGACTTGACTTTTATTTTTCAAAATATTTATTAATGAATAAAGCATAATAATGTTATACACCTAACATTATCTTTGTCTGGCTAAAATACGTAATTACCGCGTAAAATGTTAATGCGCATGCATTAAAAAAAAATACACGTTACTTGTTGGCTTATTAAAAAAATATATTTAATCACACGTCTAAAAGAAACACAAAAACGAGTTATATCGATTAAAAACTTTAACAAACATTCAGACAATTTATATTCACAATATAGCATTAATTTAGCCAATGTCTTATCCAGGCCATGGAGGGGATACAAATATACAATTTTATGAAAGAGAAAACAATTATGTACACCGGTAAATTTAAAAACAAACTGGTATAAGTTATATAGGTATATTTAGGTTATATATAGGTACAGACCTATAACAATAATTTCTTTTATTTTAAAAATAAAAATACAATCTGTAGGTACTTACCCAGGGCACAATAAATTAATAAAAATATGAGCAGTGAATTTCAGCTTGATGGAAGAAACTATTGGCACTTTCTTTTGTGTTTATTTATTGTTGTTTTTATAATATGTTTTAACAGTTTTTCTGGTACTGAATGTACTTCCTTTTATTTAAATGCCAATTGAAGTATTTACTCAAAAGTCAAATTTATCAATTCAAAAATTATAAATTGCTGAATCAATAAAAAATAATATCGTTGAATATTTACTATAATATAATAATTTGTATAATCAATGTTAATATGTAGACATACCTACAGGCCTACAAATGATCTAAATTCGCTCAAAAATTAATATCGTTGATATTATTACACATGGTTTCAACACTTGTCACTCTAACAGCACATACCATAATACCTCTATACCTAATATTATATATAAAAGACATTTAATTATTGAAAAAATATTGGCTAACCGGGTCACAAGATAACGTGAATTTTTAAAGAACAAGGAATTTTTGGTTTCGTGACACATTGAAGTGTATTGAATACGCACATGTATAATTTATTGTTGTTGAAATTCACTTGGACATTCGTGAAATACGAATTTTATTAAACAAATGGGTATTTTTTGTTTGAGATATATTTACAGTATAATATAAAATGGAAAACAATACCATTCGTCAATCGAAAGTATACCTAGGCCTCGGTGGAAGCATGCGAAGGAATTTGAGAGGAAATATAAATTCATTCTCATTATAGATCGGTAAGATGTGTAATAATTCGTGTTCAGATCGATTCTGCCAAAATTAAAAGATCAACGACTCTTGATAATGAGTCTCGGAGACTTTTAACCTGCACTAGGATTCTTACAGACAAATCAATGAATTTTCAAAATAACATTTTCACAAATACATGAATATAATAAAATGCATATAGATATAAAATTATAATATAATAAATTAAATAACAGTTATTTTTAAAACGTTTGGTTAATGCTTTTAAGCATTAGCTACAATTTCTTGGAAAAACAAATTAGTTTTTAAATACGAGCAATTTATTTAGTTAGTCATTAGTAATTTCCAAAAAAATTTCATTTGAAAATGTCACTTTTTCTATACAATATAATAATACATTTCATAACTTTCAAGTACCAGTGAATTATATTTTTAAGTTATAAAAAAATAAAAATCGTTATTCTTCGTTTAAAGTATCTATGAATATTCGTTTTTAAATTACAACGAAGTAAGAACAGTCCAATGAGAATTCGTTCATTTACAGGTTAATACCTATATCGAATGTCAAAAAAATTTGAACTTCAAACGCTCATAAAAAATGTATTTGATTTTCCGATATACTTATTTTTAATTATTAAATGGAGTTTTTGTTTAACTCGTAAAGAATCGTGTATTACGTTTTAATATCTTTTATACATTTTTAATACAAAATAATTTGCAAAATTCTAACTCCGGACGTTCATTAATATTTATTATGGATTTACTCTCTATTTTTTTTTTAAATTTACACTAATAACAACTTATGTAGAACCTAGCTATTGTATTAATTTTTTAAGTTTTATGACAGAGCAAGCTTTTTTTTTAAAAATATTAATATAAACATTCGATGAAAATTTTAAGTCATATTATTTTTGTTTAGTTACACCAAAAATCAAAACCAATTTTGTCAAAAACTTTTTGTAAAAAAATTCCAATTTTTTCTTTCACTTTGTGTTTTATGTTACAAGACACTTTTACAAGCTATTAGCATTTTTAATTTCAACCCCTTAAATACACTAACTAGATCAGGCACGTCGTCGAGGGGAGGTCTTAGGAGGCCTGGCCCCCTAAGAAAAGTCAGTGGCCCCGAACTGGCCCACTTGATTTTTCTTTTTAAATATTATGGTATAATTGTCCCAAACTGGCTAAATCCTGAATGTATATTATATGGCACCACATATAGTTAACGATCGTTTTACAAAAATTAAATTCCGAGATCCTATTTTATAAATATTCGTCACTTCACAATTTGAGATAAGACGATAATACGTCTGTTAATAGATTGAAAACTATGAATTCCAAAAATGGGTAAAATTATTAGATTTAGATGAATTTACCGAAAGATTTGCAGGCTTGCAGTGAACCATAAAAAAAGACGATTTGTCCTTAATCCTTATACAGTTGTTTAAGATGTATATTTTATACCTATATTAATATTTAATAAAAATATAATGCTTAACCAATACAGACAATACATTGTGAAATTTAGTATTATTTTTTATAGATATTGTTTGATAATTAGAGGAGTGGTATTGGGTGCAAAAAACCGAAAAGGGCCAAAAAATGTTGGCCCCTTATAGAAAAATATCTAGTTACGTGCCTCAACTAGATTCACTTTTCACCAGTGAAGATACTGACGTTGAAAATTGATGCATTATTTTGACTACTTACCATGAACACACCCACAAGAAAAAATAAAACACATTCACAACATTTTAAGATCAATAGAATCATAGCTCATCTCAGAATTTAAAAAAAAGTTGGATAATCTTAGTCCTTAAATATTAATAGAAGAATAAATATTTATTCACCTCACAAAAAAAAAAAAACATAACAAGCATCATTAGGATTAATTGTTTCTTTCACTGCACCGTATTGTTGACACATAATATAATGCAATTAATAAACTTGTTTCCTATTATTTTTATTTTTAATAAAATATGATACCTACACAAAACAAACACAATCTCACAAACTCATATACTAAAATATATATAATAATATACCCAAAATATGCAAATAATTTATAGTTAACAATTTCAAAAAAAGACTCACCTACCAAAAAGACTGCCTGCACATGAGAGCCAAAATTAAAATTAGAAACGTTTTAGCTTTAGATTTATTTATTTATCTATATAACAGTGGCTTACACAATTAGTTTGATTGACATAAGCGAAAAATATCTTCAAGGCGTGTCATGAATGAATCCACTCAGTTTTGGCAAAATAGATTATGACACGTCCACATGATAAATACAATACAGTATTATTTATTAAATATTATATAGATTGAACTCTAAAATATGTCGTTTGTATTTAAGTTTTTGATACGTAAGTTTGAAATACATTCTGTTAAAATAAATTAATAATAACAGTTATATTAATGGGTAAGTACCTAGCTTAAAAGATCATCAAAATTATGGATAACAATTTGAATTCATATTTATAATTATTCTAACTATGGCTATAAACTTTGGTCACCATATTTCATTTCAATCAAATTGAATCTTCCACTCCACTAATTCATTATTTGAATTTATGCTCTATGATGGACTATTCTTTTAATTAATATTTATTATGTGTAACACATTTTGAGAATGTTATTCGTTTATACTGTTATTGAAAACCCATTATTATTAAATGTCCACTAATGTTCACGAATAACAGAATGAAAAACCCTACTCAATATTGTTATTTAAAGCCGAACAACCGATGTTTCATTAATTTCAAATATTATTTCAGTTATTTTAAAACTGATGCAACTTTAGCAGATCTTCTCTGGTAGTGAATCGACATTATTTATAGGCTTACCCGTATCAGTGCAAGCCAGAGGCATCACTTTACACTGGCACTATTGGAATGTAACATTTTTTTTTTTTGAGAAAGGAAAAAGAGAGAAAACTAATTAATGATACTTGATGTTTTGAATTGTTTACTTTGAATTAATAAAATTCCAGACATGAAAAAAATGTAAATTCTAACAAGTCTGAAGGCAGCCATTAAAATTGTGTTTGGAAATTTTTAGTTCCCATATACTTCCCTGTTATACAATAAATATACAATATGACTACTAATATGAATTTTTATTTAAATTTTGAACTAAAATTAGAGTATAGAAATATTTCGACTCTTTTTGAGCTATTTGTAATTTATATACATATTGTTTTTAGTTTATTTTCTATAAATATCGATAAAAACAATTTAACTGCGTCAAAAAGTTATTTATATAAGCATTTAAAGTTCAAACTCTGACAACATTTTTCAAAATTTCGTCAGCGCTCAGAATAAATATGTTTTTGTTTGTGATATTATGTATTTATTAATTATTGTATACCCGTCTAAAGAACTTAGTTTTTGAAGTTGTACTTAAAATGAATTCTACAAATATAGAAATCGAACATCAAAAGCGTCTAATTTATATACGGGTATATTATAATAAGATTATAAAATTTAAATTTTGAAAATTCTTTTTTTTCGTCATTACGAATACTAGTAACTTTAGGAAAAATAATTTCAAAGATTTGTCCAGGGGTAATTCGAGGAATGTATAAGCCATTACAAGAAGAATTAAATACATTATTGACTCGTTACAAAAAAAAAAAAAACGCAACAATTCGCTACTAATGACGGTATATTATTGCTCAGTAGATTGCGGTCTAACTACTTGACAAATATCTAATATCAAAGTACCAACCATGCATAAAATGTACTGTATATTACCATAAGCAATTACGCAGAGTTAAAGAACCTTGAAAAGGTATCTTTAAATAGAACTATACTGTATTTTATACTTTGATTACTACAAAAACAATATTAATATAGATATAATAACAAATTTAAATTATTATTCAATTTCTTGTTACATTCATTATATAAAGGTTTTAATAATGATTGATAATTTTAGCTTCTAGCTTGTTACCGTATTAATACTAACTGATCCTTGATCCTTGCACGAGGTCGCCAGTGACAAATTAATGTGCACTTCTTAAGCTCCATCAATGTGAGTTGCACATACTTTTAAGTAATTCGGGTTATTTTTAATCAAATATAAAATTGCTGGTATAAAATTATATCCAACCATAATAGCTATTTTGTTTAAGAGGTAATAAAATAACTACGAAAACCCCGCCTGGTTTTGAAGCCTTTCCCAGACAAAGACAAATAATCAAATTTTTAATTTTGCAAAAAAGTAGATTTTCCAAAGCTGTGGGGTAACCCTTGAATAACGACGTAAAATCCCCCTTTAGACAATCGAGGTTTGTCCATATAACTCCCCCAAACTTCATAATTTAAGCATATATTGTCACATGAAACCGGCTGGTTACTTCTTCAAGGGCCATATTGTACATACAACATAATATGTATTTATTTATATTGATATTTTAGTTATGCGAGAAAAATGTATTTTAATTGTTTAATTGTATAAACTATTTAATGCGTTTGTACTCCAAATTGTGGACCCATAGCCGCACAAACAAACGTTAAGTACTTCAGTGAAACCCATTATTTTCTTGAAGAATAAATTTAAAAAAGTATAGTGGCCATTTGAGATGCATATTGAGATCAATACAATTTCTAAACTCTATTTATAGTTTAATATTATCAAACAATGTAAGATAAAATGAAATGTCTATTCAAATTTAAAATATTTTATGAACATAAAATAGTAATAAAATTCAAAACGAAGAGCAACGAAAAATTGCGAAACAAATTGTTTTCATTGTATTTTATTTTACGCAACTTTTCAGAGGAATAGAGAATACAATAATAAACATTTTAAAACTGTCATGGATACCCATGATGTTAATAAAACTAATATATTTTTTTTTTTTTTTTATACAAATTTAATGTTTAAAAAACTCTTTGTACCAAACTTAACATTATTACATCAGAAAATTATAAAGCTCGTAATTTGAAAACAATAACATCTAGTTGTAAAAATTAAATTCAAATAAACGCACATATTTTGTTTAGCTTAATATAAGAACCATGGCCTATGAAACTAATGCTTCATAAAATATATTTACATTTGTTCCATTTGAGTTTATTAAATGTAATGATTTCAAACTATTTTTGAAAATATGAGTACAATAAATAGGTATTCAATTTGAATAAATAATATATATTATCAAATGTGGATAAAAAAAACTAAACATTAGATTTCAAATTTTTTTACAAATTATCCATTGAACAATTAATTTTTTTATTATTCCATTATTGCGTATGAGTGCAATACCAGTAGGTATCGTAAGAAATAATTTGAGTCCTGGTGTGGCTCAGTGGTTGGCCTCGGTCACTTAAGTGTTCTGGGGTCAAGCATTGGCTGGCATTGTTAATTCCCGGATGGGTGACCACTCGGGGTTTTAGTAACTAATCCTTGCCCCACATACACTTGTTCCTCAACCAACCATAATACCCTAACAAAAAATGCTAATGGCGATAGTAGCCGATGATTCTTGAGATCAATAAAATATTTATATAATTCAATTATGTATAGGTACCTAAATAAATAAATAAATCTGAACAACTATTATAACAAAAAATGAGCCAAAAAACTCTTAAAACCTATTCATTGGTATGATGCTTTAAATTGACACAGATTCAAGCCGTCAATTATACGACAAATTATATTTTATTAAACAAACATATATGGTGGTATAACATTTAAAAGAAAAACACGTTTGACAGTTTGACATTTTGATTTGGACATAGGTATTACGACTATTACCCTCCATATACTAAACAAAGGAAGAATAAAATAAATGATGTTTTATTTTATTTTTAGAGCAGCATCAATGATATCAGAATAAAATAGCGTTACACGTATTAAAATGTCTTTAAAACAGAAAAAAATACCTAATAAATAAGTATTTTATTTTGTGTATGAATGGATGAACAACTCTCTAAAAATATATTTTTTAAATTTAGCTTGATAAATAACATTTTCGCGCAGTTACCATTTATTATTAGGTCCCGCACCAATAATAAATGATAATTTCCCAAAAATGTTATTTGTCCAGCTTTATTTTAACAATATATTTTATAAAGTCATCCAGTGATGTACAAACTAATTTATTATGTTATTTTTTGGTACATGACTTTTTTGGATATGACTTTAAATAAATACATTTACTTATTTATGTAGCGTATGGTCAGTAAATAAATTAAAATGTCTTAAAATTGATATAGATATACAATAATATTAACTTATTGGTACTTTTTATTACGTAGTTTCAATATTATTTTAAAACTATTAATGTTCTGCAATGTAAAATCTACATCATAATTACGGTACCATAGACATTTATATTATATTTTTAATTTATTTTTGATGATCAAAAATTACAAAAGTAATACTTACTATAACATTATATGTTTGTATATTTATTATAATTTACAGTTCAGTATGATTTTGAACTGATATCGTTATTGTGTATATTCTATTCTTGCACGTTAATTATATTATTTTCTCAATGCCCTACTAATAAATAAAAATACTTAACATTGTTCAAATAATCCGTGGCGTAAGTACAATCACTAATCTGCAGCGTATTCATGTTATACATTGTACCATATTTTCTTTTCGTGATCAATATGACGTATCTAAAAAACCACACACAATTCCCATTTTACATTTCCATATTTCATCCGATTTACGTTTGACACGATGTGTCCTTATAAGTCAAGTCATGACTAAACAGTCTTCATCTGAATCATGTTATAGTTATTCTGTTATAGTATAATTTTTTTTTTGACGAAGTCCCTAATACTCTTGAGTACATCAAATGGTCCCTGTAAGTATACCACTACATCTTTACTTGGCTAATAACATGTTTTGAAATTTGAACGTACATTTTATTATTATTATTGTTAAAAAAATAGGTACTAGCTAGTGTACATATTACATTTTATAGTAATGCGGTGTAAGTGTAAAGAGAATTTGTTCGAAAATAAGATTTTCGTGCTGTAAATGTCTCCAACAAACCTTAGAATATGTAATTCAATGGCTTTTTTTATTTTTACAGTGTGGATATAATATAATGTTATTGTGAACAAAGTTATTTTAGGATTAAAGTTACAGCTGAACATTTTAACAATATGCCATTACCTTGATTCACTATTGTTACTCTACTGTATATATTATAACTATTGTTCACAATGCTCATGCTATACTGTATACATGGCGATTAGCACATAAGATTGAAATTCTATATTATATAAATCTATTTAAATAGCTAATAAAAATGTCAAATTTGCACATAAAATAAAATAAATAAAATATCCATTGGTTCTAAAATAAGTATTACGTTTTTTTATGTTCAAATATTATTGTTGCTCAGCTTGATATTTGTCAACATAATATCGTTGAAGGTACCTATCTGGACGTGTTCACGAGGAAGGTTGCCTTTACCCCAACCCCCCTCCTCTTTGGCCTATTTTCATATTTAAATATATGATAAAGCAATAAATGTATAATATATAACGTGTTCTTAGAACAGTCAAAAATTCATATCCCCCCTTTCTAAAAATCTAAGCACGACACTGCTGTATTATAATGCTATGTGTTTGTCTATATTATTTTCATATTTAATTACATTATCTTACTTAAACTAAATATCGAAATTCATTGTGGTAAATAATCACTAAAGAATATTTTGGTATCCTTGAAACTACTTTTAATAACTTATCAGTCATCTTAAGTATTTCGATGTATAATTTCATAACAACATTTTCATAAATCTCAAGAGAAGTTCCATAAAATATACTAGTATTAATATTTGAATGAAGATTTTACTTACGGTTCTATGAACATGCAATCCCCCAGTAATATTTTAGACTGAATAGTAGTCAGCGTTGTTGTCACAAGTACTTTTCCAATATAATTATAAGTTCCAACTCAATGCATTCCTTTAAACAGTTAGTGGATTAAAAATGATTAAGTTTATACAAGTGTTTGATAAAATAGTTATTATGTATTTATTTTATATTAATGGAATACCAACAAATTATATTTATTTATTTAATTATGATATAAGTTAGGATTTGTGAATTATTAAGTGTCTTTAAGCATTTAAGAAAATGTAATTATGTGAATGTTCTTATACTTATGATTAAAACCAATCTTAGTCACTCGCTGTTATGAAACAATGAAGTAAAAAGTCTAAAGTTAACTATAGAAATTAATATGGTTTCAACCAATCAACCAAAACCACATCAAATTCGTTTCGCACATAGTACCAATAATAATAATATATCGAATCAAATTCGTTGTTCAGTTGAATAAGTACACATTTAAAAAGAAGTTACCTATACAATTATTTGTACATAGTTGATCATAATGCATTTTATATACAATTTAGGAATATGTACTTGCATATTATGTTCATTCAGTGTTTTGGTTTGAACACAGTAAAATATTATAATATTATAATTTAAAAATATAAATATTATAATCAAAATGGGTATTTATACACAATGAAATATTCAGATTTCGCTTAATATATTCAAACATGATAAAGTTAAAAAAAAAGTAATAACAATAATAATAAAATATTCCGATCGTATAATAATAAAATAAAAAAATCCCACTTGATATTTTATATTATACAGTATCGTAACATCAGTTATCAAAAAAAAAAAAAAAAAATGTATTCATCAAAAAATATTCTTTGATGTAAGATATAACTACACTTTAAAGTTGTAGGTGGATTATAAAATCGTTTACTGAATTATATTAAGCAAAACTTATACAGTTTATAATAATATATTATTTATCTGATCTTCATAAGAAAACACAATATAGTAATTATTATAATTCTATACAGCATAGTTAAATAATGGGAACACTGTTGAAAGCGAAATCACAATGTCAATTCATGCAAAATAGGTATGTTCATTGTCAACTGATAAATTAAAAAATACTAGTTTTGAAATATAATCCGTTGATATTGAATACACAACAAATTATAAAAACCAAATGTTTAAAGCCTATTGATTTGTGCAGAAAAACAATTTCTAAGTACTAAAAAATTAAAAATCAAATGATCTAAAAATAACATAAGTTATTGATGGATGGAAGTACAAACGTTGGTACTTTGGTCGCATATTCGACTAAAATAAGACTAATTTTGGATCGCATGAGACTTTTAAATAATAAAGTACCAAATTAAAAATAATAAAACTAATATTAAAATAAAAATAAATGATTAACAGTATTCTAAAAATTATGCTCGTAATAGGTAGAATACGTAAATAATTTCATGCAACACATAAATGTACAACTTTTGCCTAAACACTACGCCGTGTGAGACAATTATTATAGAAAAAAACATATCAATCTTTTGTCTATCATACTTATCGACCTAGTAATACGAAAATAATTTTCAGACCTGATATGAATTTCTTATTATGTCTACTTGAGATCGGTCAGTCTGCTTTTCCCAATTTCACCCCCGACGACAATAAATTTAGTTTGAATACTTTGAATTTTTGAAATTTTCAAAAAGTTGTTTATTCGGAATTTAATTTAAAAATCTTAAAATATGGACTGACCAATCTCAAGTAAACATTATAATGAATGCAGATCAGTCTGCTAAAATATTAGGGCATTATTAGGTCGATCAGTAAGGATTGTGGTAATGATCATAAATTGTTTACCGTTCACTAGTGCAACGCCAAGTAGATGACTTTGTTCATGCGCGTGCGGGAATGCTAGGCTGCTATTTCTTTTATACACAGTCACACACACTAATCATCACGTCTTAATACTCACACCTTTACAAGACCCACATATAAGAAATTTGAAAATTGCCTGTTTCGGACTCCTTCAAAATGGTCCACCACCGATCCCCTTAACTCAGTATAATATATTTAATGATATAAAAATTTGAAAATCGGGTAAATGACAAACTTAACACATTAATATTTTCATTTATGTATCTCTTTTTTTTTTTTATTCCAAAATGTTTATTTTTTTTCTCGAATAGACATTATTATAAAATGATCCTATTAACAAAAAAAAAAAATCTCGTTATAAATAATTTGCACTTGTTAACTAAATTTGTTCTCAGAGATTTCAATATTCTTTTTGATAACTAAAATAAAAATAAATGTCCTCGTGTCTTTGTATATTATTATTATTTTCATTGAAAAAATTTTAGATCTCAGACGTTAAGATTTAATTACAGACACAAGTTTTCACCAAATATGTATTAATGAGTTATAAAAAATCACTTTATAAATGATCAAATGAAAATAAATAATTTAATAATAAGTTTTAATAATGAAAATTACTATCTAAAATTAAAAAAGTGACATAACACATTAGCAGAAAAAATAGCTATAAAAGTAGTTTAGTTAAATTGCTCTCATTCATATTGAATACACTATAAAATAGTTTCTAAATTAATAGTTAGAATTTATTTTAAGTTGATCTACAGCTATAATTTGAACTACCAAATCAATAAAAATGTATTGATTAAAACTGCTGAAAAAAAACTATTTTGAATTTCAATTAGTTAATATAAAACTGCCAATTTACTTTCATTGTTATCTTCACCATCTCAAAGTTTCGAATAGGAAAGTTTTTCTGGATCTTATTATCATTAAAATATTCTACTTGGTAGCCAAAAATGTTCTAAATAACTTTCCAACCAATCCAAAATCTTCTTGTTCGGTAAGCAAATGAAATGTTCTCACAGGAACAATTTCCTTTGGGGACGTTGTATTTTATAAAGTTGAAAAATAATATTAATTAGCTTAATATATCCTTATATTAATATTATTTAATAGTATTAATATTAATTTTATGGTTATTGCTTGATGGTGTAAACTTTTTAATCTACAGTTTATTTATTTTTTTTATCCACCATACAATACACAAGGGTAATCATTTAAGAAAATGTATTTCGTGATACTATAATTATAGTTTTAGTGGTAATCTATTAATATGTTTTTTGTATTCTCAGTGGTGTTAGTATTTTTATGCCACAGAGTAGTATTCAAAATAATATATGATTCAGAATTTAAAATGGATAAAAATACCTTTTGATAAAAAAAATACCAAATGTAACATGCTACTAAATATTTTTCTAGAAAATTTTTCAATTAAAAATATGATTTTGGGTTTAGTGCAGTGGAAAAATATTTAGTGAAGTGCGCCATTTGTTAGGAATTGATTGAAATATTAATTTTAGATGGATTTTTAAATATATATATTTATTTATTTATATTAAAAATCTAGATTGCTTTTCTGTGGAGATAGAATAAGTGTTAAACAAAAAAGTCGGTTTGAAAAAATAAAATCTATCCAACACATATTATTATCCATGTCAAAAGCAATCAAAAAACTTTTCATTTGTTCCTAACTGAAATATAATATCTACCCCTGTTTGATAAAAATTTAAAAATTGTGTGTGTTATAATTATACCAATCATAAAATAAATAAAATGTTTCATGAAAACCCATTGTTTAAATGAATTCTATAAGGCGAGTAACTGATGATGGAAACGGCATGTATGATGTGAAATTTAAAACACGATTAAATAAAAAAAATAATTGGTAACATCGATCATTATGAACACACTCATAACTTATTAAGTCTATTTTTCGATTACTATTTCGTAATCAATAATAATACTTATTACCGTTTACATACTTTAAAACAATAAGTATTTGTTTATAATATGTAGTAAACTAGTAGTAAGTTATTAACTCATTTATTAATTATTTCGTTCAAATATAATGGTATGTATTTACTATATGTATATTTAGACTAAAAGTAATGATAAAAAATTCTAATTTCACACTATGATATAGTAGGAAAGTAATTTCGGTCTAGTATTGTTCGTTATGAATAAGAATAAAAAGATTTCAGAAACTGCATATCAAGTATAATATTGAAGTAGCTAGTGATTTCGGATACTGGTAACCCCTATAGTCTTACTATAGTAAAATGTATTTGACTTCAAAAAACGTTTTCTTACAGTTATATTTTGTATTTGTTAAAATGTATAAATACGTCTTCTCTTAAATATTTGTACAAAATAATAAAATCCTAAAACTTACAAACAAAAAAAAACCTTTGTTAAAACCAACACATTCTAAAAAACTGTTAATGTCATATAATAATAGTTAGAATATTTGTCCAGACTACTAATTCCTAAACTCCATACGAATGTCACCAAATATAACACTTTGTTAAGAAGTATTAAGAGACTAACATTTGGGAGAAGTCTGACAAACAATTCAGACAGAGGACAACTGTTTAGTATAATTGTATAAATAACTGTACTATAAACTTATATAGAAGACTGTACTTCTTGTTAAGAAGCTTGATATAAGGAAACAAAGAAAATCGAAGATCGAAAACGTGAAAATCTCACATAAAGAGACCGTTCAAATGATTATAAAACCCTTTAATAGATTCTTAGCTTATCTTCGATCTATTGATTTAAATTTTGCTACTTGAATGCGTATTGTGTGAACGGTTCGCTATCTTATCCTTCTAACGAACTTTGACTTTTAAGTAAGTGTGTGACAGCTGTGTGTGGCGTTTTATTGGTTTTCTGTTATGACAGTATTATCTGCCTCGTCTCATTCACAACTTATTGGATATTATATATTTATATATTACATCGTATAATGACTATATTTAATTAATGTTTTAAAAATAACATCTATTTTATCGAATGTATTTTCGTATAAAAATAATTCTTAATATTATTATTAAAGCACCAAATAGGCATTCTATAGTTATTACCCTGTATTGCAGTATCTTATAAATTATAACTTAAATAAATAGTATCGATGCACAATATCTATAATTAAGCGGTGTATAAGTATTTTGATGTATCATCAAATCTCCGACGAACGAATATTACAAATCGATTTCATAAATAATATGTAAAAAAGTTACAATATATTATGATTTCGTAAGCAGACTAAAATATTTCTGCTGTCTTATAAACCACTAAATCGAATCGTCTTATAGTGTTTTATGATAATCACCCAACTGATTATTAAATTAATAAATATTAAAATGTCATAGGTACCTACTAGGTACATAAATATGGCAAAAATAGAACCCAACATATATCGGTTACACTTGAGTCAGTACTTAAGTTAAGTTATTGGTATAAAATAATGTAAATTGTTCTGAATATATTACAATTGTGTAAATAATTGTAGAAAACATATTCACGTACCTGTTAAGGACCAAGTCATAACTTATAACCTATCGGCTAACAACGACCAAAATCCGCGTTGTAGGTGATATTGCGGTTATGATATTTTATATGCGTGAGCCATATTTATTTCACCTCTGAGAATCTTATTACCATTTTATGATACTCCATAACTTTAAACTTTATGATTATGCTTATTCGACAACGCACGCTAGATCATCAATTGAACAAGTGACGTCAGGCTATTGAACTCTGTATTTGCCACCGAACTATATACCTTCCCGAGTGGAAAAATCCTTTCACACAATGTTTTTCATCGGAACTCTATTGAATTTTCTACCCGATTTGCTTTTTGGAAATAAATTAATAATAATAATAAATTTGAACCAATCATTTATCCACAAGGTTTCAAGAGTGTTTGTAAACAACAGTAAATATTCGGGAATAAATGGTAATGGTGGTTGGCTTCAATAGAAACCAGTGCTCAGAATTCGACAAATATTTACCTTTTAACCACCAATATGAGATAAATAATAAATTATTGTTTCCGGCTTTACTTACTGTGTTTAGAAAACACAAATAATATTGTGTTGATGTTGGGTAGGAAAATAGTTTATGACGATCGATACATCATGAATATCCAATATAATATCAATCATAGGATTTTCCATAATCGTTTGCTTTTTTGATAGAGTTATCGAATTTCTACAATAATTAATTGGACAAGCCACGTAGTATAATTATAGCTGTTATTTCGATTCACGTACGCAATAATGACAGGTACTCAAAAACATATACATGTATAGGTATAACCGAACTTCGCTTATTTCAAAACTGTGAATCGCCCATAGTACAGACATATTGAAAAAAATACTAATAAAATGTAACTATAAGTTATAACATTAATTGTGAAGCACAATAATTTTATAGATACATTGTTTTAAGTCCGTATTTAGGTCGTTGCATATTATTTCAATATATGCCGTTATTAATGTTAATAATTTGTGCAGAATATTATCTACTTACTGCTTTTAATTTTATAGAAGGTGAATATTTTTAAGCAGTGATTTTATCTTCAAAATATTCGAATTGATCAAATTTCAAACTTTCAACAATTGTTTTTCATTTATTATTGTTTGTTAAACAATACATTTCTGCAGTGATTAAACACGTAAAAACGTTAAGTGTATTAAACAAAATAAAGAGTTTGTTAAATTTTGTAAAGTTCAGTTAATGAACAAATGCTAGCGAATTTCGACTTCAATTTACAACCTGTCATAAAAGCCACTAATTACTCAAGTGTTTTACCGTCATAAGACGTTGCTTCTCGCAGTAATGTTTGGACAGTATTTTAAAATATTGGATTTAAAAAGTTTTAAAATTAAGACATTTTGGATGAATAGAAATTATTAAAAGAAACTTTATTGGCTATGGTAATCCTTGCTACATTATTTTGTGAAAAATAATGAATTGAATATTTTTGATTAGGTATGTTACACTCATGGAATATACTCATTTATCTGTCAAAATATTTTTTTATAAATCATCCATGCATATTATTAGTATTTTATAACTAAGATTTAGGGCCATTAAGTAATAAAATTGATGTAATGTTTTTATTGTTATAGTTGCGCTCTTATCATTTTACACAATGATAATGATTTTTTTTTTAATAATAAACAACTAATTTATTTTCACGTAATTTGTTTTTTTGATACTAAAATTAAAATAAACTTTTATCAGGTACATGGCCATCGTGCATCCACTTCGACATAGGAGGTCAAAGACGAGAACTCAAACTGTGCTTGTTCTCATTTGGCTAATCAGTGTGTTTCTGGCGATGCCGTGCATTTTATATTCTGACCTTAAAACAAAAAGGTTTGAATTTAGTTTTAATATATTTAACATATTCAAAACTTATTTTATGTATCCATATATTTTTAGTTTGTATAATATGCTTGTCATAATATAATATACCGATAGTTAAAAATTGTTCTTAAAAGTGTATGATGTATTGATGTACCTCTATGATAACTATTTTTGAATCTAGAAACTTAACCAAAGTGTACTTACTGCTTATATATCTTGAGTATCAACACGTATTTAATATTGTTCAGTGCATATTCAAATTTATAAGCACTTAATGTATATATAAATATATATACAAACCATACACTCAGAGTGTAAATACTGAGGTTCCAGTAAATAACAATTATTATTTTATTTTTGGAACTGTCTTTGGCTTAATAATATTAGTATATTACCGACATTTTTATCATAATTATAGTTGTTCATATACAGCATACAAACAATTACTAATATCATATCAATATTAATTATTGTTTAATATTTTATTGCATTTCAGAAAATACTCCTATTTTGATTATTATATCATGTATTTCACAAGAAATATCCCACGCGTCCGTATTATATTTTAAAATGAACATTTTTCATTTAATGTTTTTTTATAATACCTGTGTTTTTGTGACCTGTTTTAGGTACATGAATGGAGAACTAAGAAGGGCGTGTTACATGCTCTGGCCAGATGGAAGGTACCCGAATTCTAAAACCGAATACATGTTAGTACATTCAAATAAATCACATTATATATATATATATATATAGGTATATAGGTATATAATACACATTCATCTGTCCTATCGATAAAATTCGGATTCATTTAAAATGATTTACTGCGATTGCTAAATATCGATACAATTCAGGAAATTGCAACGCTATAATCAGCAATTCCGTTCATTTCAAAATAAATCTTTTTTTTAAATTATACCCGCAGTAACAAAACAGAATGTTGTTAATTAATATTTAAACATCAACACCCGTCATAAACAACAAAATATCATTAATGTATTGTATCAGATATTTTAAATCAAAACAAACACAGCAATATTATTATCATTCATTTTTTTTTTAAATCGAACATTGATAATTAAAAATGTCTTCAATTTATGTTAAATAAATAAACTATAAATAAATAATTATTAATATTTAAATCTCCGAATAAAGTTGAAAAATTATCAATGCGTACAAAGGAAAAGTAAATATTTTTATAAATAATTTATACATGTTGCATAATTTATACATTTATTGTGTAGTACTTACACGAACACATTTTTAAGTTTAATGTTCAAATTATTGTAACTTTGGGCCTATTTCTAAATAACATAGAAAACTATAATAATTATTGATAATTAAAAGAATTTTTACCAATAATTATATTTCGGTGGTTTGAAAAATTATTCATTTTTCAAGGGCTGCAAACAGACCACTCAACAGCAGAAGCTATTTTTTTCAATACTAGGTAAATGTATTTCTCTGAAACTTCAGTTATATTTTGTGTATATTGCTTTGTTGTTTTAATTAATTTTTGAAACGTGAGAAATTTTGCCCAAAATACAAACAATGCGGTATAACACGGTTAAAGTACTAAAAAAAAAAATCCTCTGTCAGTAGGTAGGTACCTACAATGCGTCAGCGAACCATTAAAATAAAATATCGTAGTGACCATTAATATATATAGGTATACATATTGTATATTATGTAAACGGCTGTGGTGCACGTCAGTCCGTCGTGAAACCATAAAAAAGCATATTTATTTCGAGTGCCAATTGAATCACCTATGACAAAGTGAAGAGGGTGAAGGGAACAAATGTTTCGGGGGGGGGGGGGGGAGCGGTGATGGGTGTTGACGACATAGACAAACGACCACCGACTGGTCGGAGGACGGCGGCATCTTTTTAATACGTCTCTCGTCGTAGTGTTTTTGAGTAAATAACCACCCAAACACCTTGTTCTAAGTTACCGGTGGATTCGCGTGATATTAATGAGATTTTAACGAATGCGTGGGCAAAAGAGACTTGACACGAACGACGAGAACGGTCGTCGTCGTTTATCAGGTACGGGGGAACGGGTAAAAGAACACGCTAGAGAAGAAAACATTATCCGGCCGGAATTAAATGGAAAAGAATGGGTATAGTTTAGAAAAAAAAAATACTACTACGCCGTTTCTCCGGCAAAACTGACTTTTGGGCATTCGATTTATTATCACAACGTTTCCGGGGTTTTTTTTTTAAACAAAAACGACAATGTCGTGGTTTCGAATGCGATTTTGAGCTATTTGTGCGACCTCTGCAGCCATTACTACAACAGTGTCCTAGCACGATCTGTTCTATGTAGCTTAGATAAAGTGTGCATAGAATTCATTATGATATTCAGTGATTTTTTTAGTGGACATGTTCTATGACATTGGTTTTGTCATAAATTAGAAAATTATATCAAAAAACTGAAATCAAGATTATTGCAAGAGAGCGGGTACCTATTAAGTACTATTGAAGTAAGTTTAGTAAAATCCAAGTCGAGGTGATGAGGGAAATCTAAAACCATTTGGCGTGAGTAAAAATTCATAATAACTGCTTGTTGTTGAGTGCAGAAAAACATTCGAATCAAACAAAATACGGGTAAGAATGTTTGTAAAGTCACTATTATGACTTTCGACCTAGTCGTAATAATGGTGGAGAGAACACAGTAAGCTGACGGCTTAGTAGTGCCATATCACAAAACCAAAGGCTGAAAAGTAATTTGTAGGTAATACTATGGTCGTTTGCCAGGACGCAAAGTTCGGCAGTAACGCGAATACCATTATTGGTTGGCCAAGCGTTTCATTTGAGTAGATGACTGCAGTATAAGTAACAGGAGATTGTAGTAGTATAATAAAGGATTTTAGAAATGTAAAACTGTAAAAGGGTAATAAATCATAATATCATAGGTGTGATATATGTGGTCCGTATTCGATTAACTGCAATAATTGTTTACTCATAGAAACACTTACGATGTTTATCCAATGGATTAAATATTTAATACCTACGTAATACTTAAGGACACGCGGGGCTATGACAGGGGTTAGTCTGTTGGAGTGATTGTTTTGAGGCGACGTCGAGAGTTTGATGCAATTAAAATGTTTTGACGATAAAAAAAAAATTCTGTACAACATTAGATGTTATACCACAACATTTAGAAGGTAAATGGTGACAAGAAATGTGTAAATTAGTTATCAGTGAAAAAAAAAACAAGTTTGATAATACAAGTGAACAAGTCATAAACGATGCGAAGCACTTAAATGTCCGATTTTCAAAGTTCAATAATAAAATAAAAAAACAAATTAAAATAAATTATTAATACATTTTTGGAATAAAGTACATTATATTCAATTTATTGATTTAAAATTATTTCCTCAAGTGACCTTCACATATCGTTAAATGTTCCAAGTGTATTTTCAAATTATGGTGTCACTTTAAAAGGTGTTTTTAACTATATTTTCTTTTCGAATTTTCTTTTTTAGTTATTTTATCGCAAAAACACGTTGTTCACCAACCCATTATTCCATATTGACAAAACTATGCTGTATTGTTTTGAAACTAATTAATATTTAGTGAGCAATCTTATTTTAAAGTATTATCGAAAAACCGTATTTTTAAAATCGACCGTTCACTGCTCTAATAATAATGTTATGAAAGGCAAAAAAAATTTTTTTCAATAAGTATGTGTTTTCGAGTATTAATTATTATTGTTTATGAGCTATTGTAAGCACATCAGAATAAACACATAACATCAACTTAGTTAATTATAACTTTCAAATTATTTATTTATAACTTTATAAGTAATTATTACATTATCACAGTCTTTGTGTTGTAACTACACAAACTGTCTTTACAATTTAAAAACTTTTACCAAGTTTAATACCTAGACATTTAAAATATTTTTTGTTAACTTTTTTACAACTTCAATTACAACTCCAAATCAGATTTCAAAATCAGTTACAATAAATATTACAAAATTAGAAATCGATATAAGTTCACAAATGTTTTCATACATTTTACAGATACGATTTTATATATTATATGTTACATACTTACACAGAGTATATGGCATATACTATAATATGATATTTTCACTTATTTTTATTTTCTGTATAATATAAATATAGGTATTATACATATTGTAATATAATAAACTATTCTTGTTGTATATTTTTAAAAGGATAAAACCTATATTCGACAGGACCAATATATGGGTGACTTTGATTTTTGAATATATTGACACAAACAAATGTTCGTTTCGAGGACTGGACAATACTGAAAAGGGATGACACGTTAATTTGGAAATTCTATCTTTTCAAATGTCCAAAAGCAAATTATGTTTTAAGATTCAAAACCAAATTGGTCGATGTACAAAAACAACTGTGACCCTTTTTTTTCTAAGCAGAACAACAGTAAGCGACTTTGATAAATGGATTATTCAACGCAGTTTTCTTATTGTAATGAAACACATGACTTACAATACAAATGTTCATAGAATACATTCAAATAGAACCAAATATGTATATTACTTATAGTTTAAATGTCTTAGATTGAAGGTTAGGTGCCGCCATTTTTTGTTGCTTTAAATGTGATGTATTTTTCAGCTACAGTGCGGACAATTTTACTAACTAACATCTAAAAATTAAACATATTTATAAATGTAAACAAATATTAGTTTGAAATACTTAATGTGGAATTCCGTTGTAAAAGTATACCGTCTGCAAAATATGTTTTTAAAATAATTTTAAAAAATTACTATTTTGTCTAGCACCTCTTCCTTTACGAGTATACATAACAAGTTGAACATTTTAGTCTTAAATCAGTCCTACTAATACTAAAATCATATTTAGAACATCATTTTATTTTATTTGAAGCGTTTAATTTTAACTGTCATTTTTTTTTATGTATTGATGTATATTTACTATGAATTAATGAATGAACACATACGTATCAATTCAATTTGGACAAAGGTACATTTTATGTTGGAAGTCCTCTGAAATGTACGAAAAACAAAACTGAAAAGTAAAACGTTTTCGATGCCTTTTTTCTCATTAATTGTTTTGTTTAAAAATTAGTCAGACTACAAATAGTATCTACTTATAATATTAATATGATTCATTATTTTTTTTTATTACTTATAATCTATTTAAACATTACAAAGAGCTGAAATAGTTCTAGACACTGAATTAAGTGGTCTAAAATTTAAAAAAAAAAACCGGGGTTTTACATAATAATTAAATAGGTACAACTTAGGTATGGAAAAATTATAATAATATATTCCAAATGGGTTTAATAACCATTTCTTCCTTCAGCACAGTGCTCAGTTCAGACTCGTGTTTAAGATCCTCAGTTTTATAAATTCTGCACACACATTAAATATTATAATGTAATATTTTAAATTTTTTTAAAAGTTAACAACTTTTCTAAAACTATTCGTGTTATAAAACTTACACATAGTAGGGATCCGTTCATAAAGTATTTATCCTTACGTTTTGAGAAATCTTAAAACCTTATTAAGCTCTTAGGCCAACCAAAAACATTTACTAAATGTACATATGACACAATGGGTAGGTATATTTAATTCAGTATAACAAATATTCAACTTACATTCTATAGAATGTACAATTAATATACACATGCTTTACATTGGTGCATTAATATCAATTAACAGAGAAAATTACTTTTAAGACCACAATATAACATTATAATACGTCATATACACTACTGTACAAAAGCACAATATTATAGTACTAAAGTCAATACGACATAAAGCAGACTATATTTCAGTGTACTTTATAAAAACAAAACATGTATAACTTAATAATTTAAATCAATCAAAAGATGTATTTTTAAATTAATTTTCAAATAAATATTCTAATACATTTTTTAAAGATATAATTGTATAATACATACATACACAATTATTGTTAGTTATGAATAACTAGTAACTCGATGATAATATGTAAATCAATCGGTGATATCACATATATGACATAATAAGACATGAATATTTTAGTTAATTTAAAGTTATTTTTGAAAACAAACTATTATAAGTACTGTTTTAAAATCAAGCATGGTTAATTTGGAACATTTAAAAATATTTATCAGAAATGTATTGGTTAAAGTCAATTATGGTTGGTGGTCTTTATTGCTATGTCGATTTTTCATATAAAATAGTATAATACTTTTAAGCCTTTACTGGAATTTTAATAAAATCATTCTATTGAAAAAACACTTTTTTCATAATATTTTATCTACTATCCATTTAAACGCTGATAAAGCATCTTTTGAATAAAAATAATATTGTACTTACAGGCTTATAGGAATAAAATTGTTTTCTTCTGTAATATTCGATATTCTTGACTTAATTTTTATTCTATAAAATGTTATTATTTTATTACTTCAAACTTAACAAAATAAAAACTTGCTAAATATTATGATAATAACTTTATTATTTGAATTTTATATCTTAACTCTCTATCGTCCAAACAAACTTGCTTAAAGGAGATAGGTAAATTTTTTGAAATTTAAATAAGTTCTTTAAATAGTATCAATAAATTGTCTAAACGTGTAAATTTTAAAACCTTCTATAAAAGGATACTGAACATATAAATATAGTAAACTCTTTGTTATAATAAAATAAGTTTATTGATTATAACAAAATTATTTAAGCTATGACACTTAAACTGCCAGTTGACATCGGAAGAATATGATAACATGATAGAATGATAGTGTGCCTACTCAAAATTAGTTATACTTCCATTTTTAATGTAGAAATTTAAGTATCATATATTCTACATATCATCAAGTCTGTACCTACTTCAGTGTTGCTTATATATTATATCTAATCAAAAAAACCAATATATTTTTAATGTTTATACTTTATAGTACATGCTGAGACCTTTGTGTTTACACAAAGCCTAATGGTGTATTCCACATGAATAAAACAATGAAATACCTAACTATATTGATTCGCTATTACTTACAATAGATTAAATGTTTGAATAATTCATAGATGTTTTTTATTATTTCTATTTTATACAATATACAAGCTCAACTATTGTGTTTCCTAAAAATAATTTGATATTTAAAACAGAATAAAGCTCATAAAGTTCAATCGATTAACATTTGCATTGACCGTTTATTAATTTGATTAGAGAAATAGGTTAGGTTAGTACCTAGTAGATTAAAGATACCCAAAATAATATATTATAAATCTATATTATAGTCACATACTCAGGTTGTATAATTTAAATCATATAAGCACGCAATGCATAGGTACATAAGCAACTTTATTAAATAAAATATCATGAAGCTGACTGCCCTCGGCGTGAGTAGTTGCCTATTATGGGATACAATTTACTATTTAGTACAATGTATTAAGTTATTTTCAGGAGAATATAATGACATTAAATGTTAACAAATAAAAATAAAATAAGAATAAAATATTAGAGATAAATACACTCTATGTACATTAAAGGGGTGAACTTACATGTTATAGACTTATTAATAACACAGTACAAAATTAAGAGCATACATGATAAGAATATTATATGGAATATTTTAAGATTAAGAAGTAATGTTTGTCTCACTTTTTCTATTAAATGTATAAAATATTATATTTTAATATATTCCATATAACTCGAATTTATCACTGCCTAATGATACCGCATATTTTCACATTACAGATATAACATATTGTTTCTATGCGTCACTTATATAATACCATTGGCCGTAATGGCTGTATGTTATTCAATTATGGGTAGAGAACTATGGGGAAGTAAAACTATCGGACAGATGACCCAGAGACATGTGGAGTCAATCAAATCGAAGAGAAAAGTGAGTACCCACAACCTTTTTAATGATGCATCGTAATATTGCTTTGAAAACACGTTCTATTTTAACCAATTTATACGTGTCATAGCTAAGTGATAAAAAATATATTGTAAATATAGTCACAATCAACATATTTTATTGGATTCGTGAGAGGAAACAAATTATTTAGGAATTCGCATAATGGCGACGGAAACAAAACAACTAGGTCAAACCTTGTAAATGAGCAGTTTCTTTATCACTTCTGTGTTATATTATGTAAATCGATTCTATGTTAAGACAGTTTCAAACATTTTTTTATACATTTAGTTTTAATGACATAATGGTCCGCAGTTATCAGGAAACATTAACACTTTTTTCTCAAAGAAAAAATCCTAAATTAAAAATATTTAATGTATAAGGTCGATTTACATTTTTATTGCATAATCTCGTTATTTGCAAACATATGTTTACAACCATTTTATATCCATTTTCGCCGTTTTTTTTTTTTAAGTGGTGAAAATGTAAAATTTTAAAAACTATTTACCAAGTAGATTCTTTGTAAGATCCATGTTGAGTAAATACAATTTTAAATCGTAAATGGAGCAATGACCCCAAACATAAAACAATTTTAAGCTTTTCCTCTACATGTTTTTGAGACCCTATACAAAACTTCAATCATAAAATTATACCCATTACAAGCGAATAGGTCCCGAACACCATTGTTTCTAGGTAATCAATTTTTAACCCACAGCTTAGAACCACTGTTTTCCTAAAAAGCGTACTTTATACAATATTGGTAATTGAACAGTTTTAAAATGTGCCCTAATGAGATAGACATTTTTTATATAAAAATACGCCTCAACTTGCTACCAGGGTTATTGGTGTTTCTGAAGAAACACATTACATTATGTAATTTCTAAAAAACATTGCTACTAAAGTTGTATACAAAATATCTGAAAATGATATACTAAGGTTTAAGTTATTGAAATTACGTGTGATTAATTAATTTTGTGACTTTTTGTTTTCAAAACTTGATGTTTCAATATTCAAATACTCAAAAAATGTATTTTTTATTATATTATCTTGTTAATTTCAAAAGGCTTACCCATTTTCTTTGTGACTCATTTAAACAAAAAAAGTAAAAACTGCACATTTCATAAACACTATAATATAACTTTTATTCCATAACAAAAATATTTATATTAATTTGACAGAAGTTTCTTTCAAATTCCGTATGTTAAATGTCAATTCACCCAGTGCTATATCCAACACGTATGACGGGCGTACCGTATAGATAAAAGTGGTAACTACACGAAATATGACGTGTTGGTGGACATAACTTACATACTCAATTTTTTCTTTTTGTAATTTCAAGAAAATTACTCGTCGTTTTGAAAACTATATTTACTGTACCAAACGTCAGTTATATAAAAATAGTAGAAACAAAGATGAACATAATCATCAACCAAATAAATAATATCAAATATGCCATTTTTACAATATAGTATTCTAAAGATTAAAAAAAAAGTCACGAAATTCGAAATATTTTTAAATTTTACGAATTTACTACTTATAAAAAAGGACTATATTAAACTCGACAAATTTTCTTCCGTTATCATTCTGCATTATTATGAAAAAATATGGACAATTATAATAATAATATAGTACTTTTATTATAGACTATATTATTTGACCATGTTTTATGTTATTACGTTTTGAAAATATTTATATTAGATATATTATATTATGCAAGAATTTTAAACCGTTATAATATTACCCTTTTAGTTTGTTTGTTAGTCCTTAAATAATAATGAATTTATAATTTATCGTTCCAATAAAATGTACATAATATAAATTTGTATGGTAACAACCAGACCATTATTGAATTTTTTTCCCTAATTTCCATCGATTTGTGTGAATAAAGAAATTCTTTCTTCTACCTTGGCTCAAGTTTTTACAGTCATCGTAAAAGTGTAGTCCTCATTCAACTACCAATTATTCTAAACCCAAAAACATAAATCACCCCTTTGCCATAATGTTAGTGTAAATCTGTATAGTGATGTAAATGTAACACTCTAAACTCTAAAGAATAAATAAAACTTTTATTTTGGCGTCTACAACTCTAATACGTATGTTATTTTAAAGCTTAAAATATTTTAACGATTCCAAATAAATATAAAGCTTCAAAAACTCATACTAAAAGGATCCGTTCATGAAAACATATGAGAAGAAATATATGTACAACTGTTTTAAGAAAATTAGAATTAGAATTATTTAAAGCAGAAAGTCATAATACTGACAAATTATTTTAAATAATTAAATATAAGAGATTTACTAATCCAAGTCATGTTGAGGTTAAAATCAAACGTTATTGAATTACTTAGCAACTTACTTATTAAATTAATTTTTACAAGAATAATACATTGTATTATTATAATATTTTAAATCTGGAAAACAGTTTTTGTATAAATACTTTATGCTGTAAAGTATAATAGTTTATAGTGCTTTTCATTGATAACAATTTCTTCGCCTCCATACTCCAGTTACTACTTACTTTTATTTATTATCCTAAAATTTGGATAAAGGATGCCTTCACACAATTACGTTGTTTTTGTAAGGATCAACATTTCAGATTCAGCTACTAAATCACTTTTTTGTTTTTGGTATTCTGCCATGTTTTTATTACAAATCCATTAATATCTGTTAAGATACTTTCACGTTAATACAAATATACTTACATTACTTAACACTCCACTTTTATATTTCTGGTATTACTATTATTTTGTATTATTATCATTTTAATTTTTGGGGATAGAAAAACAAAAAAAATTGTTAATAATTTACAAATATTAGATATTTTTGCAGGAAATTTAACCTGTAAAACTATTTTAATTTCGCGATTGATATAAACTCACGAAATCTCTTGGATAATCACAACAATAAATGTACTAAATAATTCATATTGGAATATTTTTTACCATAAATATTTTTCACCACTTTTTCTACTTTAAATTTTGCGTTAACTGTGATTAAAAGTACTCCGACAATGTTTGTTATAGTATGATATGTTTTTAATGTGGAAACATACGACCCGACTCTCGAAAATCCTGTACTTGGACCACCCTACTATATTGAACTAAGACGTTGAATTTGAATCGGCTCATGTTACTAATATACGGTTGAAGGTGGCTTATATTCTATAGTTCATATCGTCAATTCTATAAAAACAACCTAGTATACCCTGGTAACTTCACTCCCGGTGCAATACGTTAACCACGGTCGTAAATATGATTTAAAAATCAATGACGCAAGTATATATTATGACGCACTTGATTCCGGTCGAAGGCACTGGGGCGTTTTCAGGACGAACGGTTCAGTTGTTTTATGATATGGTCGAAATGTAATCCATGCTTTTCTGTGGTCAATAATTTCTGTATTCTGGAATAAAAAAAACTTTATGAGCTCAACAGGATCCCCACTCGCTGACGAATCCACATATGTGCATTGTACCTAATATAGTTAAAATAATAGAAGTAATAACTTTGCAATGTAAAACCGTTGTTAAAAAAACAATACTAATGATTCAGATTTTTTGTACTTAAAAATTTTTCGAAATTGGTTTATCCGTCATCCCATAAGCTAAGTTATGAAAATAAATTTAATTTAAATTCGATCCACGAAGTTATAGACCAGGTATAAATATTAAAATATGTGTTATTATAACATAATTACATTAGTAATAACGCTTGTTAATTTCAATTTAAGGAAAAAATGTCACCTAAATACAATAATACAACCAATGTTTTATTTGATTTTCTAGGTCGTCAGAATGTTTGCTGTAGTGGTGGCAATTTTTTTGATTTGTTGGTTGCCTTATCACTCTTATTTCGTATACGCGTACCACAACAAAGGCATCGTAGTCAAAACGTATGTGCAAGATCTGTTCCTGAGTTTCTACTGGTTAGCAATGTCAAATTCGATGGTGAATCCGATAATTTATTATTGGATGAATCCTAGGTATGTGGTAATTATCTAATCGTCGCCATATTGTTGAATAACTGATACATTTTTAAAAACAGATTCAGAGCATATTTCAAGTTAATCATATGCTATTGTGGAGGCTTAAGAAACCATGACAAAGCTTCTATTGATCTTAACGTAATTCGAATGAACGGTGAATCTCACTATTACTTGACCCGGTCAAAATCAGGTAACATTTTTAAAATACGTGCAAAAATAATAGAAAAGATTAGTATACTGTAGAATTCAGCCATTACTCATTAAATATGAAAGCATAAAAATAAGTAGTGTGGCAGGTAGAAAAAAAATTGTAATATAATAAAAAAAACCTCTAGGTTGCATGGTGATTTGATGTTAAATGATTATTTTACAACAGAATATAAAATATTAATCAGTTTGGGAATGCATGGGGATACACCTACAATTTCATGAATATAAAATAAAAGAAAGAAAGGGAAAAAGTTTGACTGTAGGCACTAATTTAACAGTTTTTAAAAATAAACAACATTATTATTATTTTCAAAAACAACGAAAACAAATAAGTTATTCACTATAAAATATAAATTAATGATGTATTATAATTAGAACCTATATTGATTAATTTTATTTAAGATTATCATTATTAAAAACATATTCATTGCAGAACACAATAACCTTATTTGCATACATTTTTAACTTACCTAGGTATTTATATGTCATTAATCAAAGAAATTTGTGATTTATTTAATTTACGTAAATGTATTTTTAATTACTCTTCGTTTTTTGCCATTGGCGTCCTACATCATAGACACGACCATTTTGTAGTTAAGTAGCTTTTGAAATTCTATAGTGGAACGATTAACCAGGTCCAGTATCGTTGGGAGTCCAACACTTACGGCGCCCACCAGAAACCCAAGTATTATGTCTACCCAGAGGCTTCAGCGAAGTAGTACGACACCCACCAAACACACGAAATAATCAAGAAACAAGTGTCATTCAAAGGTAAAACACAAAGTCATATTATTACCAATTAATTCCAAAACATAATAACAATGTATTATTATAATTATATTTAATGCCAGACGGATCACAATAAAAATAAATTTATATAATTTAAATAACAAATGTTTTCTTGGTTCTAACTATCTCTTTGTAATAATATGCTAGACATTGTATAACACTGGCCATATCATTTCTGATTAATGATCAATTAATATTTTATTATTTTTGATGATACCAACTATTTAGGTTAAGACAACATTATATTCAATAAAAGTGAATAGGTATACAACATTAACTAACGAATTAACTTGTATATTCATTAAGTGTACATAGCATAATCATTAAATTATGTACACAAATGCAAGCCCGAACACTTTATGTGTGGTATAAAAAGTGTAAAATTAAGCCAATTTATTGTAACCATTTTTTATACTTTTAATTAAATTCAGTTTGCAAAATATTACACCAATATTTTCAAAATACTTGTGTTCGTGAATTTTATTTTATTAACACGCTACATACATGCTATATTACAAATCAACTAAAAATTGATCATTGGAATTGATGTTTGAACTGCAACAACTTTGAAACGAATGAAACGAAATAGTATCCTCATCCTGTTTTATCTTTTATAAATAATATATTATTATTTATTACATTATAAAAAACTAGTTTTTCCAGATATTTTAGAACATATTATGCATAAGTGCATTTACTGTAGAAATATTTTAAAAAAATGATACAAAGTGCCTCAAAACTAATGTATTCTGCAATATATATTTTTAGTTATATATATATATATATATACCCAAAAACGTATATAAATATTACATAGAATATTTTTATTAATTGAGCAACTAAGTTGAATATACTTGAATATTTTGTAAGCTAATCTAATTTTTTTAAAAAAACTAAAAACTAAAACTTTATACCTTGATATCAAATTAGGTTGTAAGGCTTAAGGGGCCTGGTATCGATTTTTCAAATTTTCCACAATTTCATACAATTTGAAAATTATATTTTATATTTTAGTTGAAACCTTCATTATAATATTTGTCCATTAATCTACTGCCCGATACAATATTTAGATGAGAGGAGGGGGGAGTTAATACTGTGTATTATATCGAAAAAATTGACTTCACAGGCCTTGTTGATTCGTCGAATTTTGGACTATTGAAATTCGATGTTTTATTTTATTTCAGATGAAGATATAATATAATTTGTAAAAAAAGCTTAAAATTCTATTATTTTTGGAGAAAAAAGCGAAATATTACCCTTTATTAGTTTAAAAAACATTAATCAAATTTGGCTTATTCAACAGAACAGGATCATTATCCTCGCAGAGAATAGTTTTATGAACAAAAAACATTGGCACCGGGCGCCTTAAGTTGTAGTTAACTTTACACTTAGTGCTTATGTCATTCCCAACATTTTACGAACACAAGTTTTTTGTCACCGACCATATACCTCATAATACAGGTATTACATTTCTTACCATATTTTTAAATAATTATGATGTTATCAATAATTAAGATAACTCGGGGCCAGTACCATTCAAATAAATAGTTATCATTCATTAATACCAAATGATTTGTTTTTCTAATATATAGAACTACTTATTCCATACGCATTTTAGTGTGTATTTAATTATGTTTCAAATATTCATAAATTATTAATAACAAGATTTTTTTTACTATTTTTATTTCAATTCAAATATAAATAAATTAATACATATTTTGCTATTAGTTCTAGGCTTCAAAAACTACAGAAGACTAGAAAACTTTCTACACAGAAGCTTATCTATAATCAATGACGTTGATGATGAATATCGTACGAAGATCCAATATTTGAAAATTCAAGACCTATTGTAAATAAAACGACGACAGCCATTTCTGGAAAATGTCCATGTCACTGGGTCCCGTGTAAATACCTATAAAATATTTATAAATAACTGTTAAATAATAATGTTATGTTGTTAAAAAAAAATTGTTTTTATTTATTTATTGTACGCTTAACAATACTTTCATGAAGATATCTTGAAAGATATTTCTAACCAGATGATCGTATATTGAAATAGGTAACGGTAACCGTATTATTAACTGCCTATATAATATGTGTATATTAACTGAAATCGTATGATTATAAACACAAGTTTCAATTGACCCCTGGTAAGCTCCATCATCGGGACATTTTAAAAATATTATTTTTTATTTGTACTAGTAGCTCGATCTGTTATTCCAAATACCCAATTATTTTGTAAGCGGCATAATGTCTAATTTTTTATTTTTTTCAGAAAAAATCCATTGTAAGTACTCGCTTATATTTCAGATTTTGTGTGGACCGATGAATTTACTGATTTTATAGTGATGTGTTTTTATTGTGTATCTATCATCATCTTTCGGAGCAGTAAAACTGCTAGATTTTCTACTTAAATATCTTTTCTGGTAATAAAGTAAACCTAGTTAGTTGGTACATAATGGGGGATCAAAAGTAAAAGTTCCTTGTACTTTTCTTAATCATTGAGAAAAAGAAATTCAGAGAAAATAAAAATTTTAAATCAAAATGTCCAACGAAATGTATATTATCATTTTCTATACATAATATAATTTTTGTTCAGTCAAAAAGCTTGAAAAATAAATTGAATGTTTCTACTAAAGCTATTTAAGTATATTTAAAATGCATGCAAACGATTTTTTTATAAGCGATCTACGTACAAATTTCTTTAAAATTTATCAAAAACACAACAATTTGCAAATTTTTTTTAGTTAAAAAATGTTTAAAGCTAAGATTCGTGTTTATTCCGTAACAAAAAATCTATATAATCACAATTTCTTAAAAGCTTAAAATATGACGAAATTAAATATTTTAATAAGGAATAACAATTTTAATTATTTTGTTGTAATTCGAATATATTAGTAGGGACTTGAAGCTTTTACGTATAATATTACTATATTTTATTTACACAATGACATTTATAATACATTTATAATATTTATAAGCAATTGCCTATTTATAAGTTAAAACAAGAACCTTTTTACGCTGTTCTGCGGTAAGGTGGTATTAACCCATACGTTTTTTGGCAAAATTTAAATAAATCTAAAGTGATGCCATTGGTAAAATAAATTACTTTAATATAATTAATATCAAAAATCATAATATTATGAAATACACTTTTTATTATAAGCTGATTGCGGCCAGAATGTCTTCGATCAGAGTCGTTTTTCATTTACAATTTATTATTTACCATTGAATTCAAATTTAACAAATAAATTAAAGAGACTTACTCAATGCCTAGGTGCACTTGACGCCTATTGTACAGCAGAGTGGTTACATATTTCCCCCATTTTATCTTATAGTTTAAACCTATACTTACCATAAGCAGTAGAAGTCGAATCGTCTCTTTTCCCACTCGATTTTACAGGTATATATGATCCTTTTTGAACTCTACTACCCGCATCTGAAATTGATATTTATGTTTAATATTAATACAATTTAACCAATAATTGTAAAGACGTTTACCTTTGGAAGTGTCCTTGCCCAGCATGAAATCTACAATAACATAAATAATTAAAGCAATATAATTGATCAACATATGTTGTCAATATATAACCTAGCGAAAACACTCACTTTTAAATTGATTTCCTCTTTTTGCGATAATATTGGTGGCTGCTCTTGCTCTAGCCTTTGCAGACTGAGGTACTGTATCACAAGATATAATACATTTTTTTAAAATTTTTGACTCTCGAAATGTTTATATCGTAATTTAGGGTAATTGTAAAGGCTAGGAGTAATAAACTCATTAAAAATCAAAATTAAAGAAGAAAACTATTGTTTAAAAGACGTATTATAATTCAAAATAAAGACTTAAGGTATAAAATTTAACACTATTGATTAATGTCTAAATAATCTTACTGTCTGCAGATAATGTAATTTTACAGGTTCGTTCGACAACACCGTCATCGATGATAAGAGAAGGTCGACAGTTGTAGTAAACTGTAAAAATATATAAATTGATTTTTTATCATCGTTTTTTTTAAATGATATCGGTAAGTAATGATTAAATACACTCACGTGGTAAGTCTTTCAGAAACGGGTCGCCGTATTGTTGAACGTTTTTTTCTTGGACGGATTCTTGGAAAATAAAAATAAAATCATAGCATATAATATATTAGGTAATAATATGTTTTTAAAAGGTTGAACTTTTTATATAATCTAATATACTTAATATTTTACATGCTATGCTTACCTGTTACAATTATAACAGTCAAATAGCAAATGAACAGAAAACACACTCCAAAAGGCTTCATTTTTCAAATGAACGATTTTAGTAGGACCCTTTGCAATTTATAGGAATACTACAAAGAAGGAAAACATAAATATATACGCATAACTCTCAAACACAGGCATAAAGTCTATTATACCCTAGAGAGTTACGTGATCCAAGTTTTTATCTCTTATTGTTTTTTTTTCATATTTACTCATTATTTCTGCTTCGATTGGATTGTCTTTTACATTCGAATGACGTAAGTATAGCTATTATGCCTATATCAATCCCAAAACCCTATCCGTAAAATTAAAAAGTTGAATTCTGTATGACATACAAAATGTGGGTACAATAAAATGTTCACTCAAGTTATTCAAATCGTAACTTTTAATGAATCTCTAAGTAGTAAGCTTCAATTGTATTATTGTAGGACATTATTAATTATATTATTATGTCCATTGTTGATTAATAAAATTGACATCAAACTGTAAACAAGAAGTACCAGCAGTGAGGCAGAGATGTTTAAAATAACAATATAAATTATATGTTTATTTGTATGACAGACCTATATCGGGTATATGTGATATAGGTAGCCTTATCATTAAACTGTTATGTATGACTGAATACCTTTAAAACTTTTAAGTTTTTACTAGCTTAACTTGCACACCACTAAATATATTATATTATTATTATACCAGATACAAAAACATAATAAATATACCAATAGCATACATTTTTGTGAAACAAAGAGAGCTTGTAATAATTGCATACAACAAATTAAAATATGCTATACTTAAAATTATAATTTAATTATTCTTGATGCAAGTAGTTATATACTTTTCAAACCATAAAACAGGATCATTTTCGTAGTTAATTGGAAATTATATTCATAATTATTTAACCTTGCAAACATTAAGCGCATTCAGCAAATTACTACAGCATTAGCATTATAGGTAGGTACCTATCATTTTCTAAAATCACACTTAAATTACTTAGTTATCTTAATTTATCAGAAAAAATAATTAATTTAATTTTCTCTTCAATAAACTCATTAACACATGTATTGACATATAAATATATACCATGTATATTACAAATCGTGTTGACATATTTTTTATTGTAAAATAATATCGGATATTTTATGTCCTTAAACCCTGCTACAATTTGTTTACTTGCAAAATGGAAGTATTCTTATATTATGAGTATATAAGTATAACACTACATTATCATTATTATTATTATTATTATTAAGGCAAACAAACTATTTCGGAATTTAGGTAAAAACCTTTGTGTACGTGCTCCAAAGCAGAAACATTTTACAAATGATATGATCAATGTTTGTTTGTTTACTCTAGCTAACCAGAATAATTCAGCATTCAGTTATATCCTTTTTACAATGCACACATTTAAATATTTTTAGTACATTTTTTATCAAGTATTAGATTGAGAATACATTTACAAATATAAATTAATAGACATTTTATACCTTTATGCCATAATTGTACTATTTATATTAAATAATACAATTAATACAATCTCAATAAATATTATTTTTGTATGAATATACTCTCAGCAACTAATAATATAACTCCTTGTATTAATCCAAACTAATTAATACTAAGAGGATACCAGCTTTTTATTTGTTTTTTCTCTGACAGTCATAAATAAGATGGACAAAAACATGTGCTTGGGTCAGAGACAGAAAAATATAGAGCACTGATATCTTATTTAGTAATATTAAAATAATAGAACATATATTATACGATATCATTGAAATTTTATAATAATTCTACAGATTTGTTTTTGACTCGTTTGTCTGAACTAGAATATATACATTTCATGCATTTATTTTTCAAGTGGCTATCTATACAGTCAATAATGATTGATTATATAATTAGTAAATTAATCGATATTTACTCACTGAATATTGAGTGCTCGTCATAATAAATTATAATGACTCAATATTTAAAAAGAGTGGTGAATAAATGAGTAACATCATATTATTTTAGCACAATAGTTTTAAAACCAAAAAATGTGTGATTACCTAAGAAATAAACATTAACATACAAATCGTCATAACTCATAACTCTTTAAAATAATATAATTAGAGAAGAACTTCAATCACTTTTTAAAAACAATTTATATTTAAATAAGATTCTGTTGGAAAGCATTCATTTATATTAAATTGTATTTTATATTGATGCTATTAGTGTACTGAATTATTTGAATTCTAAATATAATAGACAATATTCTTCGTATAAAAACAACATTCACATTTTAAATTCTGTTAATTCTGCTCGTGACAGGAGTTGGTAGGTAATGAAAAAAATAATAAGAAAATGTTTACGTAACAAGTTTCATGAATTTGAACATTTTACTAAACCTCCTGAATAAACTAGCCGTCAATCAAAACATAAAAATATGAAGTCAGTTTTATCTGACATTAAATAACTAAAATATGTTTTGCCTGAAATTCAACCTTAAATTGATCTACCGGCTACCACCCACCCACCCACCAACAATTTATAATAAACACAAGTACTATTAGCATTACTTTTAGAATTTTCCTTCTATAAATATTATTTAGTAATTGTTTTTCACTTTCATATTGAGCACCCATCCTAAAATATTTTTAAATAAACGAGAAGCAACTGCTTCTCAAAGACCATGTTTGTTTTGGCGCTGCAAATTACTATTATTTAACTATTCGTTTGAATTATTATAAGGTAGGTATAATATATGTATTAGTTTACTGTTTACTACATGCCAGTAGAAAGGATGCATTAAGGAACGCTACACAGACCTTTGTTATCAACATCTTTCAAGTGCGTCATACCAAAGTTATGCTCAGCACATCAAGTTCAGCTTTATTTTTTTCAAAATTAGAGTGAATCGGCCTATTATACAAATTGACGTTAAATACAATATCTGTGTTTGAATGTAAGTGTTTTACGATGATTCAGTTTTTAAGTAAGTTATGAGCTTTTTCCATTTATTCTGTATTATTGTAAAGGTACTCAACATTTGCTAAAAATTGAATCCATTGTATAAACCCCGCAAACAAACACAAATAATTTTATTAGTATCAATTTTCATTCGATTCTCTCTAACTAATGAAGCTAAAAGTGATGTGCTGAGCATAACTTTTACATGTTGCACACTTGTAAGAAGGAGACAACAGATAACCGTGTAGTTACTCTGTAGTTACTTGCTGTAAGTAACTCTAAATGGTTCACTTATTGATACTAAAATAAATTAAAAATCAAAATATATATTTAAATTATTGTGATTATAAATAAATCTCAATTACATCTAATCGATATGATGTCAATTACATTTTTTTTTTAAACAAAAAATATTTAAAAATGTTATATAGTATGTAAGCCAATCATAAGCCAGAGATAAGTAGGTACTTTAATAATCAATACTGATATAATATCTTTAACAATCCACGCGGTTATAATAATTAATACTTACACAAATCATACTACAGAAATTTAACTTAAACAAATCGGTGAAAAACCAATTAATATTTTATTATTTATCGAATTAATTATAGGGTAGATTACCATCATTATAAATTAAGGTGACTATTCATAACAATAAACAACACTAAAATCTCAAAGAGTTGGCCTTGGATGTAAAAGATCAGCTGGGATCCTAAAAAGCACATATTGATATCAGATGAACTACGTCGGTTCCATAATTGTAATCGTTAAGTACTCACATGACCATCACATACATAAATTTCTGTCAAACCGCGAAAAGTAATTAAAAAGCTGCTACGTGTGTAACCATTAGACTCATTTTAGCTTCGGTGGTAAACGTAAACGTTGAAGTGGGTATTTAAGGGACGCGTGATCTATGACTTTGGTAGGTACAATAAGTCACCGAATACAAAATCCGAAAATAGTGGACTTATACTTAGGAAGTGGTTGGGAAAAGCGAATTAATTGTCGCGACGATACTTTATATTTTGTTGCAATTAACGTAGTGTTGCTACAATATATTTAATGTAGCGATTCAATTTGGTGCACTAGAAATTTTCAGTTCGCGTACCGAAAATGACATTTATTTTGTCGCTACATTCGACTTATTTGATGATAGCTAAACCAGTATGACAACTATAAATTATAATTATTTATTTTTATTAAAATAATGATACATTCTTCGGATTTAATCCACGATTAACTCCAGTAGTTAATCCCATCCAGTGACCAAATGTTAAATCAGTATACAAACTACAAACTTGGTGCCAATTTTCATTAAGAACATTTAAAAAAAATGTAACTTAAAAGAAGCGGCTTACAACAATAGCGTTAGAAACAGCGCACTTCATTTAAAAAACTAAATATAGAGATATAAGTTTTTTTTAGCAGGGAGTAGTTGTAGTGTTAACCTAACCCACGAAAAACAATCGTCCAGAGTTATCTATATATTGTTGTCGAACAGTGCGGCCTGGCCACAGGCACATTACTTGGTCAGCTAACTAAAAAGAGACCCCTCCATTTAGGTACAATTGAAAGACATGGGGCCTTGCCATCTTGGCCATATTTTTTCAATAAATATGAAGATTGCCACAATTGTCAAATATCGTAAATATATTAAACATATACTAATATGTATAATACTAAAATGTTTATATCAACGAAATGTTATATATTGAACATATATATTATGTAGAGTGTAGCGGAAAGACCTGACAAATTAAATAACTAATTCTAATTAATATTTTTTCTGATAAATCATTATTGTAGACTCTTGAGCATTATTAAACATTTATTGTATTATTTTTTTATACTGATAGTAAAAAAAAAAATCAAAATACCCATTAATTATGTAATTCTGGTTGTAAGAAGAATTTTTATTGTAAAAACCTTAATTAAAGTTAAGTCGTTTATTTTTATGATTTTATAAAATGTACAAACTTTTTAAAGTAAGACAAACATTTGAAAAATAATAAATTGAAAAAAAATGAAGTAGATTGTAACAAGTACTTATTCAAAAATACTCTTAGAATATTTTAAAAAAGTGTAAACTTTTTGAATTTAAAAAGTTCTTACGACTATATCGACATTACATAAAGATATTAAAATATCAAAGATATTAACTTCAAAATATTGTAAAAATTAACAACATGACTTAAATAAATATTTTTCTGGTTGTCGTCAGAGGGTCCAGCCAACATACAAGTTTTCCAAAGCTGTTATAAACCGATTCTCCTTTGGTCGGATCAATAAGGATTAAAAGTGCAAGCTCCATTACGTCACAGTCACCAAGTGGCCCGACCTCCGGATCCCGAGTGGAATCGATTGTCTCGAATTTCGGAGTCGATGCGTCGCCACTTGACGACGTTACTACACTGGCCATCAATGAACTGCATCCACCTCCACCTGCAAAAACGCTCTCGTCATCTATCGGTGGCTCTTCGATCGGTTTGCCTTCGACGTTATCGTTGTCATCCATGTACGATAGGATATATGTATCAATCTGACCGTCGATCCCATTCACGTAAGACGACACTAGAGAGCCTTAATAATAAGAGAGTGGCCAATTGTGTAGATAGAGGCCATTTTTCATCTAATATATTGTCGCCTTTTTTGTTTAAAATTTAATTATTATAAAATGATTTTATTTTAGTTCATAATTTGGTTTCATTTGGTTCAATTTTTTAACTTTTGTTATCTACTAATTTTGTTTATATTTATTTGTCCATTACTACTGTGGTTATCATTTCTCCTTCTAAGAGATCATTTTCACTAGAGTCAAAAACAACCATTCGCACAACAAGCCTGCATGCTCACACAGTTCAATTAAATAGTATTAGAAATAAATAAATAATATTTTAACGAGTTTACTATGTTATATACAATATACTATACGTGATACGCCTACACTCGATTTTGAATAAACTAGAATATTACCTATGTTTGGACGAAAAATGGGGGCCATGATCAGTGATAACAGCCAACCAATAGAAAACGTTCAGCCGGTTCACCACTCTCTTATTATTTAGGCTCTCTAGACGACACTAAACGATAAGCCACGGACTCAAGTCAGAGTTGTCGTACTCGCCGTTCAAATATGCCGTTAAAATGTTTTACAGGGTTTCGAGAAGTATGTCATTAATTTCCATCAGATCAGCAGAGCGTCGATCTCATCTGCAGAGTCATTGTTGTAATTATTAAAAAAATTTCAAATTTCAAATGCCTATCAATAACTCAAAACGAGTCAAAACATTTTGAAAATTGTATCATGTAAAGAAAATGATAAAATAAACATTTTATGAACATTTCAATTATCTACGAATATTATGTTTTGAATGACAACGAAACAAGAAAATCGTTGTGCTAGAATTTGTTTATTTATGTGTGAAAATCCAATGTCTAAGTTTAATCGCTCGTAAAAAATGAATTTGACTTTCCGGTAAACTTCATTTTTTTTTAATGTAAGAAAACTTGTTGAATCTTGAATTCAATTTCAAATATATGACATAAAAAGAAAATTTTTTATGAGTTTCTAACTCAAAGTAATTTGAAAATGTTTGTGATATTTTATTTACTAAAAAACAGCATCAATTTTTTTAGTTTTCCCTAAAAATTTCAGTTTTTCCCTAATTTTTTGTTTGTTTTTCCTGCTGTTTTTAAAAACTATTAAATTGTTTTCCCTTTTGGCCCCTCAAAGTATCAGCTAGATTTATTTTCATACCAGAGAAGCTGTTGTTGTTTCGAAAAATTTTTACTGTCAAAAATGTTGATGACAGACACAAGAATAACACACATCATTGTACAATCAATATATTTTGTCAATCCGCTCAGAATCTAAAATGTTATTTAAGACGTGTAGCACAAGAGTCAATAAATTAAAGACATACAGTAAATAAAAATATTGATCAGAACAATAATCAATTCCACAGCCCTTATATCTATGTGCTTATGTGCGGTGACAATAATATGGAATATTTTATATTATGAAAATGTGTTTGTTTTGAGTGTATCTATTATATTATTCATGCATACAAATAGTTAATATTGTCTATTTCTATTGCGTTATTTATTGAAATGCACATGAATAATACATTGGATATTTTATATATGTATGAATATTTTTGCTTACAATATATTAAACATAATATATAATATGTAGTTACGAATAATTGGAAAGAAAGTGGCTGTTATGTGCACGTTTAAAATAAATAGAGTATATTTTGCGTTTCAATTATTGTTCTACGTAGGTACTAGGTACACAATGTTTATAATATAGGTAGTTTTTATAACTAAATTACATGTCTGCTTCAAGAAAAAACAAAAAAATCGTCGTTATTTATATATATATTGAAGTGGTCGAAACATATTCTCATAAGCTCCCTCTCCCCTAGCCCTTCCCCATGAAAAACCCCCAACACATTACTCAATCGATCACAACGCAGCTGCTAAACTCTTACAGGTGCAGGTAACTACATATCTATTAAGTTCACCTGGCGCACATATTGCCGAGACTTGCCAGGCGGGTTACATAGCCAGTATCAAATTTGAGGGGGTGATTTATCCCCTTGCTTGTACTTTTTTTTTAATTGTTACTTGAACTAAACCGGAATATGCAAGAATTAGATTAAATGTTACTATCAACTAAGTATTTTTATCTTGTTAGTATCTGGGAAATGCAGATTTTTAAATTTAAATAGTATTATTCTGTTTACACAATTTACAGCAAACTATAATGATGATGATATTCGGTGTTGAATAATATAATATTACGATGTAATACATTCTTTTCTTGTCTTTTTAAAACTTTCTGTTAAGAAATTCAGCTTCAGATCCACCACTGAGGGCAGACACCAGTTATATGTCGATATAGATATATGTTTAAACTATAATATAATACCTGCCGTGTTTCAACGAAGTGTGATAACATAATTTGATATTGAAACTAAGGATTACAATTTGTCGTCATTCAAAAATATTATTCATAACTTGAAACTTTTAACGTAAGTATATTTTATACGCACAATGGTGTTTTAAAATTCAACGTCTAAGGCTAAAATTAATTCAATACTAATAGTAAAATAAACTATACTTCAATAGAAGTATTCATAAAATACGTTTAATTATATTAGCCATATAAAAAATATATAGTATTCCCTCTTCGATCAGAATCGTTTTTCGTACAAAAGCAATTATTTATAATTTAATTCAGATTGAATATTATACGCATTGACGATAGGTAAGCTGGAAACCTTCAAATGTACAGTAATAACGTGATACCCGCACCCCCTCATTTTTGTTTGCTCGAAAACGGTGAACGGATTTTGCGTCAGACGAATATCGGACGAATGGCTGATATGGGTCGGACAAGTTGTTCCGGGACTACGTACAACAATATCCCATATGTGGCTGTGAGTACATCAGTATTACTGTCGAGCACGTAAAAAAGTAGTAAACGAATTGCGACGAATGCGTTGTATAATAGGTGCGGAAGGGATTACCGGAAAACTAGTAATGCTGACGGATCTCGAGCTGACTACCTGCGTCGCCAGTCACGTCCGTCCGGACCTCGCTTTTGCGAGAACCTACCTATATACAAGTGGGTATAGTCATATCGGAAACAACTGCAGGCGACTGATGCAATAACTTTTGTTATAAATTATAGTTAATATTTGAAAAAAAAACATTTTTTTTTATACCTACAGTTTATTTAAACACTAGCGCTATATTTTTTGTATACATTTTTTTTATTATTTCTTGAAACTGAAAAAAAATTTTAAAATTTGATTAAATTTTTTTTGGAAAATTAAAAAAACAGACAAATTGTTTTATAAGAAAAATTGTTAGGGTAAAAAAATGTATCTAAGGCATGTAGTTTGTTTCATACAATTTTTTTAAATATCAATATTTTTTTGGAGTAAATTAATTTAAATCATCATAACTTTTTACACAACATTATTTTCAGGAATTTCTTGACATGAGTGAGTTTCTTAAATTATTTGTTAATCTTTCACAATTTTAGTCAAACATTTAACCAGCATACACTTTTTTTTGTCAGATATTTCTGTTACATCCCGTATATTTATAGGTAAATAAGTTTCATTATATTATTTAAGTGACGACAATCGGCTGCAGTCACGGTGTATAAGTGTCGTATACAGCAACCTTCGAAGATCATTCGAATACTACAACACAGAGTAAATACCACGTACCATTACAAAAAATGTCGACACGTGGTAGCTGGAAATCACTGGGGCTTGCCTCGACCTTTTGACATTTTGTCGTGTTTTAATGTACAATGCGATATTGCGATAACACTTTTTGTCTTGAAATTTCAGGGTTGCTCGCCAAGTCGTATTAAACATTTGTACATATTACTTATTAGCTCTTCCAGTCACGAAATGTATAATGGAATTTCGATTTCCGCTTATATGCATCGCGGTCTAAATATATAATAAATCCATGGTAATAAGCCAAACCGACGTGTGCCCGCGCAACGATAATCGCTAATGTTTCCGTCGTAAAGATTTTGACTTGATGAAATACTTACGGTGGCGTGTTAAATCAACCGTATTTTAGTTTTTATTACTATACCTTCTTGTAATACGAAAATATAAAATCATAATTATGTCGTAATAGACAGTCAAAATGGTTACGCGTTTAAAATAGGTAATTATTTTGTTATTGCTTAAAAATAATGTATTCATTATACTTGTCAGTGAATAATTATCAATTAAGGTCACGCGTAAACCATAGTATACAATATATATGACCGTGATCAATCTAAATGTACACTATATCCATGTGTTACTCCGTTGAGTATAATATTTAAATTAGATTGTTAATAAAACGAACCATTTGGTATATAAATAGTATATTTTATAGGCATAATAATACATAGTTTACTATAGTCAAAAAACACTATGCCATAACTATAACTATTATAAGTTTATTGAAATCATATATGGTTATCTAAATGATATATATAATATGTATGAATATTTTAAAGTGTAAAAATAATTTGAATAATAGTGTTACCATACTGTTTATACTGCATGTCATATAATTCCAAGATAGTTTTTAAGCTTGCAATAATATCAAGAGTAAAAATGTAGGTGTCTATGAAATAATCTCATTTACAATAAACTAGGGATATTAAAAATAATTTTACAGGAAAATTGAATGATACAAATGGAAACTACAGAAACAGAAATACAGTGGCGTTACATCGCCTACTAAGTGCAGAGTGCAAAATGCTATTCCCAGTACATTTTTAATAGTAGATTATACGGAAATAAATTTAATAAGTTGAGAAAATAATAGATAAAGAGCTATATCAAAATAGATTTAGAAAAGTATAAGTCTATAACAGATGATCTGATTTTCGGCTTCCATCAAATTATGGAAAAGTAGAAAACACGAATACGCAAAAAAAAAATCGAGTATTTTTGTATTTAAAGACAATTGTAGAAAATATAAGTTTGATATATTATTTTATTATTTTATATTATTCTTGTTTACAAAATATAATATAGTAAGTTACAAATTCCTCTAAATTTAGGTGTTTAGTTAGAAATTAAATAATAGTTGTTCACAACAATCAAATTTTTATTTTATTTTTTTGTCCCAGGGCGCAAAACACCAAAATAGTCAGCAAAATTACTGCACAATTTAGGAAAAGCTGGGATAGAAGCTCATTAGTTATTCCTATAAATCTCATATGAGTGGCTGTGGCTTTGCACTTTCAGAACGTGCACTCGATAATCGAGTCAATAAACGGTATATCCACGTTATTTGCAATACGCGGAGGACTAGTGTAGGAACAAACGATTTCAGTGTTGTTATTCAATTTAGCAACTGCAGACGTCCTTGTTAGAAGAGTCTAGGAGGGTACCATAGGTGAGAACAACAAAGTCCTCAACAGAGTGAGTGTATATTATATATTATGAATTCGTATATGCAGATGAATTAATAATCAACAGAACTACTAGAAGAAAGGCATGGCACTACTGAATATAATGGCAGAGGTAATGATAAGGGTGGGAGACAATATCGGCCTAAATATTACAAAGGAAGTCATTGGGCTCCGTGGTGTTGACGAGCAAGAATTGAGAGAATCCTTCAACTTATCGGGTCGAAAACTACATATTTAAGCTGGTACTTCAAGTGCCTATAATATAACCTTGCAGGATAATCAGAATAATACATGCACCTGTAAATCAACAAATTTGTTTTGTGCAATATTATAATCTTAGGTCCAATATATTATTAAGGCATTTTCAAATCCAATCGATCGTGAAATTAATCAACTAAAAAGTATAATGTATAATGTTTAGTGTAAGACCAATCCAATAGACAATATTTTATCATGAATGGATCAGATTTTATACGTTTTAGAAACAATTTAAATAGAGCTAGAATGACTAATCGAAAATCATTTTCAAATAATCTGGTTTTAGTGGCATTTATTTTTATTTTTTAAATACAAATTAAAAAAAAAATTACAAATGAGTTAGATCCGGAGATCCTCCATAAAATTGTATAGCTTAATCCTTAATTGAGTTAATTGACTATAATATACTTAACTGCCATGTATAAACATGGATAAATCAAAATGAAGGATCTATATGAAAGGGTATTTACCCGTTTCGTCTTTGCATATTAGTGCAAACATATTAAAAAAAATTTGATTCCATTTTCCGAAAATTTACTTACTATTTAATCAAAATATTGTAAAATAATTAGAAAAGAAATACAATTTTTTTCCCTTTATTTAATTTTGACACCAGTTTAATAAAATCTTTCGAGATCAAATATATTATATTATATAACATTATAATTTACATTTTTTGATACCTACGACCTTTTATTAGTTATTATTTTGTTTATATACGCTTTGTTGAACAGAAATTATATTATGTATTAAGTACCTGATATAAGTGCCTTTTTAATTTGAGTTATTGTTTATTATTAGATTATTTATAATATTAAATATTTTCATATAGACAACTTAAAGTTATTTCAAGTTAAAACTCTATAATTTACCATTTTAATATACCTTAATAATTATGAAATTTTTTTTAGTACAATGTTCAACATATGTAAATTCTAAATCTGGTTTATATTACATACGTCGTATATATTATAAGTACATGAGAATGCAAAATATCATGTAGATATTATATTATCAGAATAATAATTTTATCAAAGCAGGTATGTTTTTGAAAACAGGAATCAAACTCTTTTTTAATTTCCAGAAAAGCCAGGATAATTGAGAAAATAGTACATGCTCTATGAAGACAAACCTAAAAAAATATATAAAACGTTTTCCAAATGATAACTAACTAGGCATACAAGTATACCTAACTAATCGTTCTATGTAACCAGCGTCGGGTAACCTATCTTACAGGCAGAGTAAGCAGGTGATTGGAACTGCAAATTTAAGGTACTTAAAAATATATATATTATATTATGTTATATTGTAAGTATTAGCTGTTAGGTTACTAACTCACTGAAATAGTCACATACAAATCAAATGTTTGTTATTAGAGAAACTAAGTTTCTTCCTAGAAACCTGGAAACAGCTTTTTTATATAAAATTATAGCTATATATTACGACGATAAGACGTTATACTTTATTTTTGTGGTTCTATTGCTTACAAAGAATGTTATAAATTGTATTGTAACATTATTGTATTCAATTTAAAATAATAAAGAATTACTTAATCAACAATATATTTTTTATATGCATTTCGTTAAAAAAAAAAAACTTTTGAAAATGAAAGGAAGGTAAAAATATCCTGCTTGTAGATGTAAAATATCTGCCTTTGTATATAACTATATATTATAACACCCGAACACAAAAATAAAAATTTAATTTAATTTAAACTAAGTACCTAGTATGTATTCGTAAATTAAAGATATTTACGGGATCAAAATATGAAATCTTTAACTTTTAAATAAATTATGAATGTGCCACAAGTGCTGATGGTATGGTTAAGAGGGATTAACTTCAATTGGACAACTACCTATAAGAAATGATACATTACCAGACCCCTGGTGTTTGAATGAGGCTCTCGTAAAATAGTTACGTATTTTTAAAGTTAACGAAATTAGACTGTAACCCGTCAAAATGTTAATGTCATCATATCTGTAAAACGTTCACGAGACATATTTCTGTTTTAAATTTGTTTAAAACTTAATCTTGACAACGTCGTATGTATTAATATATAATATGTCCGAATTTTCCTTTTAGAAGTTTACATGACGTGTACGTGTATGTTTTTAGACTGTCTACCTTTTTCAACTTAAAAGATAAAATATTTATTATATTCAACAACAATTGGTTTATAGAAAATATTCACAACCGAATTCGATAAGCCCTTTCTTACAAAGTATACGAATTCCTCCGTTATTTCTTATTCCCAAGTAAAATTTGCATTGTCAACTATAGGTACACGAATGAAACGAATGTTTTGTGAAAGTCTCATAAAAAAACCATCAATTTTCAGTACTCTTCAAAGCAAATACAATATTGATTGTTAAGAACATTTTGTTCAAAAAAACACAAATATTTCTATAGCGAATGAAAATTACTAATGAGTCTTAGAAAAAAATCAAGAATTACTTTTTTCTGTTTATCCTGAGTTAATGTAAATACTTTTTTTTCAGAAATATATTATTAATTATAATATGTTAATACGTTATGTACGTGATAGGTATAAGGGCACAAGGCATGTGGAAACAAGAGGAGGGAAACCATCTGTTGACGGAGTTCCTAAAGTTAGTTTACATAATTATTAATTACACAAGTTACATTTATGAATATAAGAAGACTCTTCTGCACCAACTTATTTCCAGGCAGCGAGGTGGACTACCAGTGGGGATATTCTATGCCATTATGCAAAGTCCATTTATTGGTTATAGTTTTGTATAATTTTGAGTAAAATTTCTAAATCTTTGTGAATGTATCTACAATTAATCTCGAATATTTTATTTAATGATATCATTATTCATTATCAAGTATTGTAAAATATATACAACAAAAACATCATATCCTATATTATAATACACAGAGAGTTATGAACAATTAGTTTAAATAACATACAATTAAACAATTCAGAATTATAAATAATAGTAGAAAATATCGAGTGAAGAACAAAGGGAAAAACATAACATACCAGAGAACCTATATGAAATAATCAAACCCTACTGCCACCAAAAAAACGTAGTATCATTAATTTTGAGCATCGAAATGAAGAAATATGTTTGGCAATTAGCAGAAAGATAAACAAATAGTTATAAGTTCCCCTCTGTATTATTGTTATCGAATATAAGTTATCAAAAATAAGTGAAATGTAATGTATACAGCTAATGGCCCCTGCTGTTGAAGATAAAGATTCATTAAAAAAAAAAAATTAAATTAATGAATATTTATTATCCACCTAAATGTATTAACGTTTGCTATAAACGTAGCATTTGTTGTTTAAATAATAACATGTTATTTGAGTGTATTATAAAAATATAATACTTTATTCTTTGGTTTTTATATACCTACACATTTTGTCATTTTCTCTATACACACTTGAATCATAACAAACACTTCAATAGTCTATAAATACCTGTAATATATATACGGCTATAGTACATCTATATTGACCACTTATATATTGTAAACATAGTATTGACTTTAAAATAAATATACTTCTATACTTTTGTGAACATGTCAGTAATTATTGTATCAACCATACCTAGTTAAAAAAAAAAGAAATAAACGGACTTTGAAATGTATCAACTTCAAACAAAGTAATTATAAACATACATATAGGCTCTAAGTAGACTGATCGAGCACCCATTGTTTGAAAAGTTGGGTAATCCATAAGAATTCAAATTTGGATCAAACATTTTTAATAACTAACTATTTTCTTTAAAAAAAATATATTATTTTAATTATTTTAAAAGAGTATTTTATTTAATAAATCGATTTATGAAACAACAGACAATCCATCATGCGTATAGAGCAAGTATCATTATTTTTTTGTGTATGGTCGATGATAATTTAGATGTAAGTATCTGAACAGTTTTTAGGATTTTTTGGTACAATATATTAACCTGTTAACCCCTTATATTGTTATTCCAACTCAATTATTTAAATGATCAATAGCAAACTGTCGTTTTAATTGCTATGGTAGTAATGCAAATATAAGAGACCATATTTCACTATTATTAATAATGGATGGTTAAAACCTTTACATACTATTTTTATTGATAGAGAGAAGGGGGGGGGGTCACACAGAGCACCCAATGATTTTTCTGAATTTCAGGAACCCATGATTATTAATATTTTATCTCTACCTACAAAAGTTCTCTCAAATACAATTGTATTGTTTAAATACGACAATGTACTAATTTTTCTTACGGAAGAGTTATATTATAGTTACTACTAATATAAATCCATGAGTAAATATATAAATTATCAAAAACATAGTTGAATATAATGTTTTTATTTATGTAAAAGTGTATAACAATGTACATATATTATATACATTCAGGCGGTGACTACAGTGCAAGCATACGTTGGAAATTATACTATAACCATGATTGCCATAAGAGTCACAGTCAAAATTTCAAAGACAATAATCAAATTACAACTAAGCATTTATTAGATAACCTACGTTACGAATTGTATTTTGTACAAGAAGGTCGTGATATGTGACACATTGAGTATAAGTAAAATGCAAATTACTTTTTGGCTTACAATTCTAAACATTTACAGCTGTCGAAAACATTTTTCACGTATTCGATTATTCTTTGTGCCTCTGACTCCGAGACCAGATACCTCCAACACCTTTCCCGTCATCGGATACTCATTGAATTTTTCTGGTGTCACTCCACGACTTATTGTCGTTACGTATAGTTTGTCCAACTGTGGTCCGCCAAAAGTGACAGATGAAACCTTTTCGGCGGGAATCTTTAACTTGCCCAACAATTTTCCACTGGTTCCACTCACGTGCAGCACCTAACCAATTTATTTAGAACTGTGTAGTAAAAACACATTTTAAACACCAAACAAATCGAACATTTACCTGAGCGCCATTGTAATTAGCGATCCAGAGATCACCGTTGGCGTCGATCGTCATGCCGTCCGGGACACCCGGAATGTTGTCCGTCTTGAAATCGTAGAATGTTTTGCGGTTGGCTGTTGGGAAATTAAAATCGTTTTGTCAGCCATTGTTTTATATAGAAGTATGAATGCAAACTAAACCATTACAAATAGATGCCGTAACAGGATTGTAGTTGAAAACCGCTATTTGCTTGGTCGGTGAATCTATATAATACATCTTTGTACTTCCGTCGTTCCACGCAAGCCCGTTGGAAACGGAAACACCCGGTAAGACGGGTTCAAGACTTTTAAAACAACTTGTGTCGTTTAGCTTGTACAAAGTTCCACGTCCCGGTGGGATATTGCCAGCGGCGTCCTCGAATCCCATGGTGCCTGACACAGTTTTTGTTTCACATTATTTCTCATTTAGAAAATGACAACGTAGGTACATAATAATTCCGTGGGGTTAGGATTGTTTTTAGGCATTAGGAATTTAGGTTATTTGGAAATAAAAATGCCAAATGGAATATTTAATTTAAAACATTAAACTAATCTTTGTTTGGTACATTTGAAATGTATCTTTGTTTATATAGGTACAATAATATACTGCAGATTATAAATATTGTATTTACTTACCAGCCCACAAGTACCCGTTGGGGTCTGCTTTTGCGTCATTCCATCGGTTGCCCGGTTTATTATTGTCGACGGTGGTCAGTTTAACGACTTTATTAGTGTTCTCGTTGAGATTCCACCGGAGACTAGCCAACGTTGTACCCAGCCCGATGACAAACAGACCTTGTTGTCCGCGGACAGGGATCACAAAACCCACATCAGCGTCTAATAGGATTGAAATATATAATAAATCAAGTATACGATACAATAAAATGAACAAACTTTATATTATAGACACTTACCTAATTGCACATGTTCCAATCGGTTTTCAAAAAATCTGTAAACTCGTTGCTGAGAAATATCGACGAAATACAAGACGTTGTTCTCAGAATCCCAAAATGGCCCTTCTCCGTGAACCATCACGTCGTCGGCCACTTCCCTGATCGACGCTCCATTATAATTAACAGCGCCACACGTCAAGGCCATCAAACTGAAATAATTAAAAAAATATAAACTGGCCGGTTAGTACAGACGACGAGCGAAGGTTCCCTACCTTAGGAGCACAACATTACACTTGAGAAGCGACATCGTGACTGAGCCACAAGCACAAGTGTACAACTAAAATATTATAATTTTATAGACTACTATAATATGGTGGCATACTTCAGTCAGCATTGGAATAATAAATATTAATTACCTTGTGGTTTGCTAATGGTTTAACGGTCTGTTGGAGAGTATTTAAATAAAATGGTGACGCTAATGCGCGCATCTTATGTGTTTCCACAAGGAACGAATTCCAACAAATTGTATTCATATATATAATAACGTTGCGGGTTTAAATTGAACATTTTTATCGACACGTATACCGTAGTTACCTTGTCAACTATAATCTATAATATTATGTTGAATAAAGTGTGAAAGAAATATAATTGTAATAGGAATAGGAAACGTAGTTTATAAATCTTAAACAGTTTAATTAGTTATAAATTTATGGCCATGAAGATTTCTAAAAGCGTTACTGTAGACTGAACAAATTTTTATACCGTTAATTTCAATTCCTTACCTAGACATAATAACACAGATAATATTATTAAATGGTTATAAATAATGCTTCCTAAATTAGACTATTTATAAATAATCGATATTACGCATCGAAAAATAAAATACCAGTTGTACCTACTTTATGTGAGAAATTGGACTTTTTTTGTACATAATTATTAGCTATAGATTATAATTTTGTGAAACTTAAAGTAAATCATGCAAAATTGCATGCTTTTTGTATTTTGAATTCTGTATCTGCCTGTTTATTTAAACATTTTAGATCAATAGCAAAAATTATCATAACTTTCTAATAGTTCAAAATGAGTCTTCATCTATAAATTTTATTCATATAACGTAAAAATAAATGCAGGTAGTTCCATAATTTAATTTTGATCTCTTGGGCTCATTTACTATTTTATACGTCTTTATTGTTATTGTTTTTCCTTTTTAGAACTTTAATCAATTTCAGTGAACTAATTGATCAAAATAATATATTTACAATATAATGAATTGTCTGATTGGTCAGCAAAGATAAATAATTTTAGTAAACTGCTACTATTAATCAATTCATTTTCATAAATTATCCGAATTAGTTTATTCAATTTACACCTTAACTAACTATTAAAAAAAAAAATTACAGTAACATACCCATAATTTTAATAGTAAAAATATTTTTACAGACCGATGTAACTATTCATTTTTTTAAAAGATTATTAAAACTTTATTGCCGTACTTTATTGCTTTTTCTGTAGTTTTTGTAATGCTTCAAAATTCGTACTCTAATTACAACAATCTGCCAGTAACCATTGATCAGCAAAATATACATTTTATTGGAATCATTCGACAAACTACTCACAATAATAATTAGTTAAACATTTTACAGTCTACCAATAATATTTTTTTTTGAAAAATAAATAATATAAATTGTATTATCGTTTACTAGTTTTGCCAAAAGTATTATAATTTTTAGTATTTGAGTGTTTTATATTTTCTGAAATATTTCAACCAAATAACTATTTACAAGAAATATTGTAAAGTATTGAATTATTTACATCGTACATAATGCCATTGTTTGTATGCCCTATACAGAAGTTTCCCCAATGTAAATAGAAAAACTAAAAGCGTTCCAACCATTGAAAATATAGTATTACCTAACAATATACAAGTACCAATGTGAAATAAACAAACTTTACAGAAGACATTCCATTTAATCTTCTTACTGTGGCGGAAAATAGTAACCTAACCTGTAATCCGTTTCACCACATACAATGCAAAAAGAAAAAATAAGTACCTACTTTGAAATCATTTGATAAAAATTGAGCCAAGGACGATCGTATCCATAAAAAAAAAAATACATATAAAAAAATATAAAAGATATTTGTATTGTAAACAACCACACATTATTGAGTATAGCTACTGAAGTATTTGGAATTACAGTGCAACTCAATCCGTTATAGGTACCTAACTTTTTTTATTTGTATTAACAAAAAAGTAGCATCACTGTGAGTACAACAGCGACAAAAATAAATATTACCTACATTACTAAGACAACGGCATCTCTTCTAACACTAAGACTGTAGTAGAATAAAAAGATGGCGGAAAGGGGGGTATAGCGGCAGGTGTATTTGTTCGAGATCTTATAATGGGAAAGCTACTGTAAAATTCGTATTGTAATGTGACAACACCGCATATGTGATAGGTTGATGACCTTTACGAATATCGTCGCCGAGAGTGGCTGCGCTTGTCCTTCCAAAAAAAAGGAGGTCCAGTGTCCCCTACTGCTCTTAGGCTGCGTATCTCAATAGAACACTACGTGTTTCTGTAATACGATACGAGGGACAGTGGCTATGACTGTGAATACATGTGTTAACCTTACCGTACGTTATTTTGACACGATTATTGTTTCGATAATATATTTAAAGCGGATATATGATTATTCTACTACTTATATTTTGTTTAGAATAGAATATGTGTATTCACTTACCTATTTCGCAGCGTGTTCTGTAATGTTTGTAGCGCGTGTAAACTATTTATCGTTCTCTGAGGGTGGTTTTCGACACTCGATATCACTGTGACAATATATGTATTTTGATTTATCTTTAAAGTTAACTACTTAACGCTCCTTCTTGGAGTCTCAAGAAACCGTTTGGACTTTACTTTCATAACCTTTATCGGCTATGACTGTGACTATTATCGTGTACTCTTAAAAATCCCTACATTCGTAGTTGTCGTAGAAAGACTCGACTACCAACCGAATGTAATTTAAGTTGCTGAGTTGTCTTAAATTATACTTATATTCTAAACAAGTGATAATTAAATAATATATTTAAGTTTAATACTGATGATAGTCTAATGATATACGTGCCAAAGTTATAATATTGTTATTTTATGCTACGATTATAGTCACAGGATTATATAGTATTAATGAGTATGATAGGGAGATGAGGTAGATTTAAAGAATAAAAAAACGATTTGAATTAGTAATATGAAACAATTAATCAAATTGGTATACCGAATGCCGAGATATCTCAATATACATATATGCCAACACAGCTATACGCACAATGATAGAGACACCTTTGAACAGCAAAAAAAGTGTATTGTGACGTAGACAGGCGTGGACGTTGTGCATCGGCTCCTCTTGTGAAAAATGCTGTTGTCGGGCCGATCACGTGTCATCGTATAATTTGATCTGGTGTAATCCCTTCCTAATTGGTGTGTATCGATTGAACGAAACGTTAAGATACGTCTATCCAGAGGTGTTTATGTGTTCCATGTGCCCTGTGGGCTGTGAGTGAAGGGAGTGTATGTATCTCGTGCGTATGTATAATGTTTACTGTGGTGTCCCGTACGTGGTAGGGACCAGTATGACCAATTATATTCATTTTTATTGAATAAGAATAATTGAATATTTGATATTACAAGACCATCCAGAAAACTACATAACTGTGAACTGGTAACACTGGTTATGATATACGTTATAATAGATACTAAAATACCATGTCAAAAGGTTGTATACAAATTTATCAGTGATGAGAAAAAATGTACAGTGAGCTTCATAAATATTTTAACGATTTTATACGTATGAGCATAACAAGTTACCATGATATAAATGTACTCACGTAGAGTAAAAAAAATTAAAATATTAAGCTCTGCAATTGAATTATTTTCATTAACACAAAATACTCAAATCTAAATTTGTAGTATTTCATATCAATATTAATTTTAATAAATAATAATGAAAGTATATAAATAATCATAAACAGCAAATTAATGAATCTACGTAGCGTCTAGTAAAAAAAATAAACTATTGTAATAACGCAAAAATAGAATAAACAAAAATTATAAAAGAATAAAATAAAAGAGAATTATCGTAAATATTAACTGCCGATACTAATGCAGTGGAACCTCGATAACTCGAACCTCTATAAGTCGAATTTTCGATATCTCGAAGGAATGCCTTGGCCCCTGGCTTCCGACATATGATATATGTGATAAATTTTCTCTATAATTCGAATTTCGCTAACTCGAATTTCCCGATAAGTCGAAGTAATTTTAGTTGAATTTTAGCTTATAACTCGAAATTATATGATAAAATATAACACGTACAATGAACATACCTCGATAACTCGAAGGTCAAATAACCAAGTACATATGTATGTATGTATTATTATAATTTATAAATAATGATAATCGTAATCGAAAACTGATTAATATTATCGATCTTATCATTACCTATACTACTTAAGAGATACAGTTATAAATTCAACGATATATGTAATATATCTATAATCTATATCTCCGATAAGTTACGTTTATCTACCTTATTAGTATTTATTACTGGTAAAATTATACGTCAATTGAAATACGAAAAGTATACGCCAACCTCCAAAATATACAACAGAGGATTATTTATAGAGACAGATGATGGTGACAGCTGCGTCCCTTGGCTATTTTTTAATAATTTTTGTTTTGCATCTACATGCACAGAAATAAAAATACATCATTATAGTTACTACGCTGAAACTGGCACGTTTTCCTTCTTATAATTTTTTACAGCAAATAACGTTTATGGCTACAGTTTACATTAAGTGATTTTTTTACCTTTTTACTTTATATCTGAATGGCTTCTTATCAAAATCATATCACGTGGTAAAAGATAATTGTTATTTGTTATAATATAAGCATATTTGATTGTATATTAAGTATGAACTATATTTCTATTAGCTTACAATGCTTACATGATTGGTTGTTGTTATTAATAAGTGTTAAATAATGAAATCCAGCGGCTTACTTGCTCCTTAAGTTTATGTAAGTGCTATTTGAAAATCAATGATTGCAACTCAGTTCTTGATAGTTTTCAAGATCGTAAACACAATAAAGCAGATGAAAAAACTTTGATCCGACAAAAAATTACCAATGGTCTTAAACGCAAAGCTGTCGCAGATATTTCAAGTACGCCATTTAAACTTTTACGCTCCGAATTTAGGGAGACAACGTAAATACATTCACTACGTCAGATACGGCTCTTATAAAAAGAAATATAGGTACGAAATATACGATGAACTTGCCACCCTAATTTACTAAAAACTGTTATTGAAACAGATGAAGTTATTAATAAAATAATAATTAAAACGTATACAGACGAAATTTTCTAATTTTTAATGATCACAACAGGAATATAATCGGATTTTCAACAAAGTCAGACTTAACGCTTCTATGTTAAACAAATACGATGTATATTGATTATTGAGGTACTTCTAAAAGTTGTGCCAAACATTTTTTAGTCCGAACCATATTTACGATTATTTTATTAAAGATTATACGCCCAAGCTTCCTGCAAACGAAAATATAAAATTATTCACAGATTATATTTAAAAAACATACATCGCATTAGATTCTATATTCTCGTATAATATTTGCATGGAATTTTCGATGATATCTAATTGTACAACAAATAATTGTGAATCATTTCACTCGAAGCTGAATAGTTTATTTTATTCTTCCCATTTAAATATGAATATTTTTAGTGATACACTCATAAAAAACCAATCTATAATACTGTCCGAACCCGGAACGGTATTGCCGCCAACGAGCTATGCTAGTTTGCAAATATCGATTTTTTTTTGTTTTGATATGCCACAAACCTACTTTAAAGTTTGTGTGAAGATTTTTGACTAAGTGTATATTTGTTGTTTTATTTTATAACAAATTTACAAAAATGTGCTTTAAATATTGTACACCTATTAAAGTAATATACCATATTTTATTATAGATTTCAGTGTTCCAAAATTCAAATTCGTACACACAATAAAAATTAAATTCATTGCATACGAGAAATTCGTGGTAGCTCAATATCTGTAATGCGTGTATGGTATGTTCAATATACACTGAACAAACATACAGTGTATTTGTTTTTTATACTTTATTTTTGTTTTAGTCATTGCCAACTGTTAAAATCCTTTATATTTCGTGAGTATTGGCATATATATTAAATGTAGGTTGCAATAATAGTAAAATACATTATACTCACGTTTCTTAAAATTTAGTTCAAACTACAAAAGAAAATATACTAAAAATAATTTGTTGTACACAACATGTGCCATAATCAGCCATTAAACGATAACTCCATATTTGTCAAAATTGAGTTTTTCGAGTCTAACGATAGATATTTTAAACCACTATCGATTCCCATGATAAAAATTACGAGTTTTCCTCATTAGACATTCATATAAATTGATATGAAAATAACAAAAAAAGGCATTATGTTCAAATTGTACTAAAAATAGAACCAGTAAGAATTGGGAGTCACTTACGTTTTTGTTAGTCATTATTATATTTACAAAGAGGTATGTCCGAAAATTTTTTTGTTGACATTAGTTTAAAAAAACAATAATAAATAATTGAATATTTTATACGTCTATAAAAAATTCAACACGTCAAGATATTTCGAAAATGTTATAGCGTATAGAAAATGCTTACACAAATATTCAGTGGAAATAGAAGTTTTTTTAAAATATTTTATTTGTTTTACCTATTGCTCTTGAAAACTATTATGAATTTCTAATTATGACCTTCCGAATGCAGCACCTAGATTCACTTAATAACCAGAAAAAAATGCTGTTAAATAAAATTGAAGAACTTGTACCGCAAGTAACCGTGATAACAGGCACAAAAAAATAAATAAATAAATATAAAAACACACATCAGTGTAAAATCAATACAATCATTGGCTTCGATCAGAATCTAAAATTACAAATATTTTTTCCCCGATTATTATGAAAGAAACGGGTTAATGTTTACATTTAATCTATGGAAGCATCAACCAGATCCAGATCTGTACTTGAAATCAATTCTAAAATTTTTTCTATTACAAAATGTGGCTTCAGTTTTTTAATTTAACATGCATTTACTATCACGGGTCAGGTGAATACTTTCTGTGAATAGATATCTAATTATCAGGGCTCGAGACTCAAAGCATTTGTTTCATTTTATAGATTGACTTATAATGTAACAGAGTGCTATGGAAGTGTATGTCATGTTACAACGCGTTCAATTATGAAATTTGAAAGTGTCTTTTTTTCCTTTTTTCAACAATTTTTCAAAAAGATGCTTATTCCTAGTTTTTCAGATTATTTTTGCTTCTTCGACGAGTTTAATGTTGGTTTGTTGTATCTTAAAACAAATAGAAAGACAATAAAAAATTATGCTTTACAGTCTGTAATATAATATTTTCTAATTTGAATTCAACTTGTATCATTCTAAATGATTCTGACTGGTCGGTCAGTCTGTATTAAGAATATTTAAATTTGAAAAATGCTGAATAAAAACACTTACATTTCACGATATGATTTATGATATAACTATTTAAGTAACTAATTTTACCATCACCATAAAACGTTTATTTAATCTGATTACTCACCATTATCAAAATTACAATAATTTGTGTGATTGTGAATAGTTTCAAATTTTAATAATACTAAAAATGTTGATTATTTTTTTATCATTGTATTAATAAATTGAAAACAACTGTGTTCAAGTACTTTTATTGCTGTTCCTGCTGTATTTTGTATTTAAGTTTTTTTGATTACTATTTGAATACTCTGTATTCACTGTGTTATTTACCACTGTGTCGTTACCTAATGATCACTGTTATAATACTCAATGTTACAGTGAATTTATCTACTATAAAATGTAAAGTCAAAAATATTGTCGAGGACACTCCGAGATGAACTCATATTATTGACATTGATTCACTCACTTTTATATTCAAAAAAACAATGTAGATCGAATTCTTCTTGCAGCACAACTATCGAAGCTTTAAGTCAGTATATGTATAAGAAGTATCACTACAAATCAGAGGAAATATATGCGAGTAACATATCATATGCTCTCTTAACCTTACATTTAATTAATTTGCAAGGTGGTTCATAATTTAAGTTGATCGTTGGTAACATTTACGCAGCAACAGCATAAATGTTTTAACTTATACTATAACTTATAAGCCATAAAATTATAAATCACTCATAAAATCTAACCATATCGCTCTGCTTTACATTAGGTGTCTATTAGGTCGCTGTGATGGATGGTATTAATAATTTGAAGACGTTGCGACGGTATGTCAATCAAAGATATTTTAAATTATTATTACTTACTATTAATATGGTACCCGGTAAGTTGAATTAATATCATTCTTTAATATTATCAGTGATACTAAAAAAATATTAAATATACGTATGTACAATTTCGATGTTTTGGAATCGAATTACAAGGAAATGATAAACGTTATTCTTAATGTTAATATGCAATTTTGTTCAAATTTGAATTTAAAAGGTCTGTAAAAAATGGAAACAAATAAAAATTGAAAATGTCCGTCAGCAGTTTAAGACGAGTCAAAATATGTCGAAAAAAATATCAAGTGTATGAATTGATAAAATAAATATACAGTGAAATTTCAAGTGTCCACAGTAATTTGTTGCAAATTACAGCAAAATAAGAATATCGTTACAAGAGAAATCGAGTGAATATCCAATGTTGTACAAATTTCAACTTCAAATTTTTTTTTTTTTGGTAGAGGTAGGCAAGCCTATAGGAAGCCTTGCTTAAAAGTTTTTAGTTCTTAAATATAAAAAGAAAAATTGTTATCAAAATTCTTTTGACGGAGCGAAAAATGTTTTATGGGTATTCCTTTAAAAAAAACCCAAACAATAATCGAACATTTCATATGCCTATATGCTAATACTTAACGCCATGTAATACGTAAATCCCGTGAATGTGGAGAAACAAAAAGTGTAATATAAGACAATTAATACAATTCACAACTACACGTCTTTCCACTATAACGCCTTAAAATTAGATAATCTTTGGTTTAGCTACCACTACGATAATTTATCGTCGATAATGATCTTGATGACGGAAAACAAAATAGTAATGAACGGAGAGACCATATTATACGATGTAAAATATTATATACTTATATGTTAATATTTTAAACCAATATTAAATATAGTTCAGCAGTTAAGTGCCGGGGACGCAATGTCCATCGAAAAAGAAAATCAGTCCATAAATGCCTGCATATTTTGTACATTTTTAGTGCATATAATTCCGGGCCCTACAGTTATATCAGAAACAAATCACTAAATGTATGTATTTTTATTTATAATTTTTTTAAATATCTTTAATATGGGCTGACTGACCTTTCAGAATCATGTAAAATGCTACAAATTGAATTCAAATTGAACAAAATTGCATATTAACATTAAGAATAACGTTTATCATTTCCTTGTAATTCGATTCCAAAACATCGAAATTGTACATACGTATATTTAATATTTTTTTAGTATCACTGATAATATTAAAGAAAGATATTAATTCAACTTACCGGGTACCATATTAATAGTAAGTAATAATAATTTAAAATATCCATAATAATATACCATAATCTGTTACTCACATTGAATCTCTTTAATTATACTATGATGCAGATTGGTATCCGTTTGCCCTTCATTGTCTAATAGTGTTTTTTTTTGTTTTGATATACAACAAACCAACTTGAAAGTTTGTGTGAGGATCTTTGATTAAGTGAATATTTTTTGTTTTATTTTTTGTGACAAATCGAAAAAAGTATGCTTTAAATATTGAGCACCTAGTAAAGTAATATACTATATTTTATTATGGACTTCCGTGTTCTAAAATTCTTCTCCGTACACACAAAACAAATTAAATTCATTGCATACAGGAGATTAGTGGTAGTTCGATAAGTATAATGCGCATATAGTATGTACAATACACACTTAACAAACTTACATTATATTTGTTTTTTATAACTAAATTTCGGTTATGCTAGTACCAACTGTTAAAATCGAATGTGATTTATCACATTAAACGCGTGGGTTATGAAATATATATTAAATGTAGGTTGCAATAATAGAAACATACACCATACACACCTACTACTTTAAAGGTTTAAACTATTACTACATAAAATCAATTTTAAAACTCATTGTTGTACAACGAAAACTTCATCGCTCCGATCAGAACCAGTTCTAATTGTTTGTTTTTTTTTCGTTACCTATGTAACATGCATTTACTATGACACGTCAGGTGACTTTCTCTAAACATGAATATAAAAGAAATGCAATTTTATAAAACGCTTTACCAAAATATATTTTCTTAACCACCGTGGTCTTTGCTAACAAATTCGTGGCATATGATAACGGTGATTGCAGCTCATCGCAGTATTCACTCATGCCATAAAATAAAACACAGATATTGTTTTTACTTATTGTACCCAAAGTGAATTTGAACCTAAAAATGTTGACAAACTAACTAGATTCAGCTATTGTACAGTTATTTAATGAGTTTCTATCTCAAAACAAACATAACGTAAGACAAAATGCACCTTTCCACATCTATAAATATATATATATATATATATATATCAGAGTTAGAATTGGTCATCGACGTACAGTGGCAATCCACAGTGATCCACTGATATTTTGGTTAAAAATGTTAACCACACAAGAATATGAGCTTCGGTAATCTGTAATGGTTTTCATTGTCGTTGTATCGAAATCGACATATTATTATTATTATTATTTTTTTTTTTTGTAAGCTAGGAGCACTCGTTTCCAAGATTTTTGCAGCACGAAGACCTTAAAAAGTCAATTTAAAAAGTTAAAATAAACTTAACTCTTTAACTCGTTTATGCCCAGGCAAGAATATTTGTAGTATTTTAACTTTTAAGATGTAAAAATAATTTATAATTTTAAGATACTCATAACTTGCTTTACAAATTCAAATGTAATAAACACCTAAAAGGTTCCTTAGATAATGATCTTATCTTTAATTCTCATCAGAGGTCAATTTACTCTAGTTTTTAAACTGACAGAGATGAACGTGATTTTCTGATAGTACAATTTGCTATGTTACACACTTGTAAGACGGAGACAACAGTAATCGGTTAAAAAATCCAAAGTTCAAAATATCCAAATTTTCAAATGTAGACAAACGTTTTTATAAATAAAAACAAACATTTAAAAAAACAATAAAATAAAATGTTAAATTATGAAATGATTTAAATTCGAAGATAACACTTAACTTTTTAATAAAATTAGCCCAAATATTGGATTTTAAAATTAACCCTTAAAATTAATTAAATCTAGGTACGCTTTATTACTTATAGTAAAATAATTTAAGATAATCACAATCATATCATAACTGCATCATGCGTGTGTGATCGGTGTACAAAGCGCGTCAATCCATGAGCTGAGTTTGGAAAGATTTGATGAAAATGTTGTTTTTTTTACTATAATTATAGCTTTCAACAAAAACTAAAAGTTCAACCCAATGGTGGATTGGGGGAAAGTATAGAAATATATTGAAACCGGTGAAATTCCTAGATAATTTTCTTTGGCCATGGTTTTTTAATTTGCTTAAACTGCGAGCTAGTATAGGATTCTACTGCAGTCGGTTAACACATTGTCTCAGTTAAACTGTTTTTGGAACTCGATAGCGTTTTAAAATATCTATTGATAGATACCAAAACCTCGTTTTTGACAAAAATGGAGTTACTGCTTATTAATTTGTGCACATTTAATACATTATTCACAACAACATGTGGTTTTTTACATTTATCTTTTGTAGGTTGAACCCAATTTTAAAACATGTGTGTAGGTATGATATTATTTTTTAGAATAGTTTACTCAATTGTTAATGGATACACATGCTGTGTTTTGTATTTGCTGAATAACACCATAAATATCAAAACTAGAAAACATTTTATTCTTTTCATACATGATTCTTAGATATATGCTATAAATGTTATTCATTTATTGAATCTACAAACATGGTCAAAAATATAAATTACATGTTATCTATATTTGTTATGTTAAATTGTATTGGCCATATATATGCTGGACGTGAGTACCAATATATTTGTTTTACTTTACATATTACAAAACTTTTTGAAAATTAAATTAAACAGCTATGAATATTTAAAAATATAATACAAGTGTGCAAATGGCCCTAAAAATACTATTATGTTTAAATTATATACAATTTCAATTTAGCATTTCAATTTAATATTAAAATTTATGCCACAAAAATATTTTTGCTGAACACAAATTTAAGAATATTAGTACAATAGTACCAAATTAATATATTTTAAAACAAGTTGGTCGTCCCCTTCTAAATCAACCTTATTACGACCTCATCATCTTTGTAATACAGCATATTTTTTACTTACTATTAATTATTTTGACTCAAGCTAATCAAAGTAATACTCGGGGAACGTGTTTTGGTAAGTATAATTATATTTTACTTTACAATATACCAACACACAATTGTTCATTTATGTATATAGTATATCCCTAAAGTGAGTTCTGCTTTAACTATGCCGTGATCACTTTTCTACTTTACAATTATTATTTATATGTATAAAAGTAAGTTGCATATTTAATCTAAATTGTATGAAAAATGCAAGTATGATAAATAGATTATGTATCACTAATTTTAAAATTTAAATTTAATGATTTTGCACCTTTTGCTTGTATCTTTCCATTCTGAGATATCATATTATTTTGAACTGTAATAAAAATTACAAACTTTTCTTCAAACATAAATATATAGATTGTAAATAATAATAATAATTTTTTTAAAAAAATGTGAAAAAAACTTTTACACTCATTTAATCTGATAGTTGAATCGATAATAAAAATTAAATAAGTAATAAAAGTATTACATAAAGAAGAGTGGTATTTTCGATTAAACACGAAATCTTTAAAATTACTTGACCTGTGGAGATGATATTTGGTAAGTAGACGTATTTAGGAGTATGTATGAGATATCAGCTAAAAACGGATTTAATAGACATTTGACAAATAACGGGAAACTTATGGGATTATACTATTGTATACAATAATAGTGTCATCTTTCCGTGATGCCCAGGGATAAGTTGGAATAAGGTTTTTACGGTCGTTCATAGATACGCTGTTGGGGTCTCTATATTTGTTAGGTGAGACTTGGTTTTTCCAGGTCAAATTCTATAATATATTGTTGATTATAGACCAGGGTTGATTTGTTGTAATACAATCCATGGTAATAGAATGTAAGGTAGATTGAAAAATAATGTGGATTACTGCAGAGGAGGACTAGGATTGTAAAAGTCAATTGATCTCCAATTACAGAAATTCATACATTCAGGAATAATCTGAGGAGCAATGAGTACTTTTATCATAAAAAAACATATTTCTAACTGTAATTACACCAATAACCAATAGTTAAATTATCAAAGAGTATCGATTTATAGTATTCTATAAGTAAAAATTATTATTATCATGTTCAGAAACTGCAATTGGAGATAATAATAATGTATTTGTTTGTAGGATTTTCAAATAGTTCTGATGTAGATGAAGATACTTATGAATTAACTGGTAACTATTATGTTAAAATTGCTAGCTGTAGAAATTTAACTATTAAAAATTGATTATACTGAATATCATACTCAATGTTAAAAGTTATAGAGCATTCATGTTAAATTATGAGTTGACTGAGCTGGGACCATGTTGTGTGTAGAACGGAAATTTAGATATTTTAATGACTGTTACACACAAAATGCTCATAACTTACATTAATATATGAAAATTTATAAAAAAAAGTGTAAATGGACCAAATTAAAATTATAATTTTTAAATTAGATAAGATTGGGCATTTCAATTTAGTATTAAAATTAATATTACAAAATTGATTTTGCTCAACATAAATTTAAGAAGGTGAGTAACTAAAACGTTTGAAAATAACTTTCTTGACCCGTTCTATGTCAACCATATTACAACCTCATCATCTTTGTAATACAGTTTATTTTATAATTACCATAAACTATTTTGAATCAAGCTGAACAAAAAGAGGACCAAAAAAATTGTTTTAGTGAGTACAATTATATTTGAAATTATAACATACCTACAAAGTATTTTTTCGATAGCCTTAATAATTAATAATTATTATTAAGGCTCTCTAGTATTGGCTACTTATACATAAATATATATATATATATATACAGTTACTTCTAAATTAACAATAATGTGATCACTTTTTTACTGTATAATTATTATTTATATGTACCTATAAAAGGTGGTTGGTTATTTACTTTAAATTATATGCAAAATGCAAATATGATAAATATATTATCTATCATTATAATTTTGAAATTTAAATTGAATGGTTTTGCACTTTTTACTGGTGTATAAACATATAAGAAGTGTTATCTCTTAGCAGGTAGCCTGGTAATTTTCTTATGTGGATTTTAAAAATGTTATAAACATTCGTTGTTCTTTAAAAACTCATATTATCATTATTCATTACAGTTGATTTGTGGAATAATAAATTGATAAATGGACGTGCCGAAGGAGGCAAGTATTTGAATTCGATCTTTGTGTACAAAAACTATTTTTGATAGAATATTAGGTATACATTGTTTATACTTACTACTCTTATATTATACTACATATCATAAGCAGCAAAATATGAAAAAATTGTATAATAATATATTAGTTATAAATCAACGATTTCAGCAGAATCCGAGGATCACATCTTGAATTTATCTGTTACTTTTACTGTCCCAATTTAAAGTAACAGGCCCACTACATTGGATGAGTGATTTATATTTATGTCAATGTTTTGACTATACTTCAATTCCCCTCAAATTGGCCAACACATGATGTATTCCTTGCATTGGGGTGAAATCAGGAATTGTAAAATAACTGAACTATTATAATTTAGATTTATTCAATACAAAGGACTGGGAAGAAAGATATATGAGATTCAGTAAGTATATATTAATTATTTATATTATTGAATATGAATATTTAATACGATAGCTAGGTACCCTTTATGAACAATATGATAAAATATTTTATATACTAAATAAGTAATCGGTTTCATTGAGTAAAAACAACTGCAAAAAAATTTTGAAATTAAACTACTCCGATATCTTAAAACTCAGTTAACTACAAAGAGAGTCTTATCCCTCCTACACTCTTTTCGTTTAAAATTATATTTTATTTTATTTTAATATTTTATGACTCATTGAAATAATGTCAATATAATATTATACATATAGTTACTTTTTGTGCCACTCGAATTATTTTCTGGTAACGTTATCACAATTGTCACAGAATTAATATAGTAATCAGTTGAAAATTCATGTTATGAGGTTGTTGGAAAACATACGTTGCATAATAGCATACAATTTCGGAATGCAGTCGGTTGCCACTCTCACTGGTCGATAGTCGTGAAATAAAACTGCAACAGTTATAATAACGTTCACTATAGTCATAAACTTGCTCAATCAAACTATTCCTGATCACCCGCGTACATTCTATGATAAAGAATAAGTATCAATGTGTACCAGTAATTACCACAAAAGCTCAGGGTGAGCAAGGGTGACAAGGATATATTATGGTCTACATATTATACAAAGTATAATATGACGCAATCATTCAATGGAAAATTAATTGACAAAGAATAAGGAATACGTCCCGCCGACGAATAAGTCTCAGCGATATCCAAAAGGGGAAGAGCAACCGATACCGATAGCAACGAACGATGCCAGGTGACTCTATCACACAACCAGCGATCAGATGTCTATCGGCGTGACTAAACGAAAACAACACCGACACTAGAAAACAACAACCGTTTTCAACTATAATAGTGACCAGCGGCGCACGAGCAGGCCGACGACAACCAGCGTTTAAGCCGCGAAAAGGCCGCGGTGCCACCAAGTCACTCCAACCTCGACTAAACACGGACCTGCGACGACGGATCCATTCATGGATTAACAGACCCTCGCCGATATCAGACCTTGGCGGGCAGGAAGTCCGCGAGCAATAACCAATCACAGCGACTCAGTGCGCGGACCATTATGCCTAAAATGAGAGTGTGGAGCACAAAATCGCTCAGTTGTCTATCTGACCTTAACGTAGCAAGTTCCGACTAGGACAGACTTACGCGGTTAATAAACAAATACACTCCGTTGCTAACGTCCAAACCAAACTAAGCAGAAGGATTCAGATGGTTCACTGAATTTCATTTCTTTTGGGAACAGTTAGCTAACAGTCGAGGTGCACAGGGTTTGGTTCCAGTTAGTGAGGCCAAACTAGATGGTTAGGTAAAGGGCCGGACTGTGTCTACAGGGAAAATAAAAATAATCAGCCAACTTCAGCATTTCTTCTTTTGTAAATTAAACATATGTTTAGACTCCTGAATAAACATTTATACACATGAAATAATTTTTTATATTTCTAAATTAGAATTGTAAGAGCTTTCTTTTAGTTCTAACAGCTGTTACTTCTTAAAGTAATGTTTTATGGTTCAGATCTCAAGTTAGTTATGCTATTGTCTTGATTTACTATATGCCCAACTTATTTTGTAAATGCTTCTTTTGGAATTTTTCTATTGAATCTCCAAGGTTGTAAAAAAGCACAATCGGTTAGAAATTCACTGCCACTTAAACTTCTTATTTCCATACTATTGATTAGTTTATCAAATATAACATTATACACATCGACAACAAACTTTCGATAAGCAGTAGGTTGTATGTATTCTTCAATAGAATCTCCATCCATAATAATTTTTATTGTTAATTTTAATTTTCCGGAAAATTATCTTGAACAGTTATTTCAATATTTTCATGCTCGAAATAATTATTGGCCCAATTGGAAAAATGTTTTCACTTTTTCTGCTTCAACAACTAAACGGGGACTTTTCTAAAGTAATTTCTACCATTTTACGTGCTTGAAGAACATCCGTATTCTGAGTTAAATATGTTAGCAAGTGCAGTGGTGTGCTCAAAATTATTTTTTGGGGTGGTTCACGTGCTTCTGTGCACCATACCACGAGCCCTTAACAGATAAACCCTAAAAAGAAACGTCCCTATGAGTACAGGCGTGACGAATAACCGGTAGTGTATACTTTGCCGATGCCAGAGCCGAGGCTTACCTCAGTGCGAGGCAAAGTGCTAGACGGGAAGCACTGAATATTCAATATTGTGGTCTCTATGTTTGTTCGGTGAGAACTTGTTTTTCTAGGTCATATTTCATGGTATCTTGTTGGCCAGTTCATTGGTTGGTCGTTGAAAATGTTTGATTTGTTGTTATACAATCTTTTTTAATAAAAGGTAAGAACGTAAGGTTGATAGAAAAATAGTGTATATTTTAATACAATGTAAATATTCGTTATAATTTCAAACATTTTATTATCATTATTCATTACAGGTGAAATGGATGATGCAAAATTAAAAGAGAAGTTCGATGGCGGTAAATATTTAGTTTCGATCTTAGTTTATTAAATCTATTTTTGATAGTATATCATTCATTGGTTATACTTACTACTCTTATATTCTACTACATATCTGGATCAGTAAAATATAAAAACTATACATAATATAATATGTGCCACAGTCAAATGTTCATCGGGGCTACATTAGTTCACACAGAGAATACTACCGACGCTGATTTGCCCGTGGACAAGATACACTAAAACTATGAACACCAAGATGACTAGATAGTACTATAGGTATTTTATATCTTATTATTGATAAATTACACTTTTACAGCTACAAATTATGTTAGTTTAACCGAAGTTTATTGACCCAAACCTACTTTATCGTTTTCGTAGTAAAAGTTATATCAATACATTCCTTTTGACTTAGAGAGTATTTATATCTTACTTTTTTAACCCCTATATGTAGCTTAAGGTTAGCTCGAACATGACCTAACTTTGATAATCATTGTTTAAAATAATAATGTTTTTTAATGAAATAAATATTTAAATTGTAAAGCGTTTACAATTCATGTTTATTTATTACTGTATACATTTAAAGCAAATGTTTTGCTTATAAAATAATAAAAAATACCCACCCGAATTCAATGCATATTATTTCAGGTTATATGTACCAGTATATTGTGAGCTGTAATAAGAAAATCGAAGAAGGTATTAATTATTAGACTAGTTATAATACACAAATCTGATTAAATATAAAATTAAAATACTTTTTTTTAAATTTATAGGTGCAGTTAAAATTGAGCCTGTAGAGTTTTGTTTAACATTGCATGAGAATAGTTAAATAATACACTTATCATAATAAAGTTATCTAAATTTATTTCTGGTAATTAAATGTGAGTGAATTCTTACTTTATTAGAAAAGATGTTTTCATGTAGTTATACTTAATCAATATTTAATATAATGCGTATTTATTATAGATTTATCTATAATAATATTTCTAATTAAATGTACTAATAACATCGTTTTATTCGATAGAGCATGATTTTTCCATATTGTGTTATGTAGTTAGTAACGCCACACTATCATTGAACTTCTTCATTTTTTTAATACGTGCACATGTTATTATTACTTTAAATTTCACAATTAGTAGATTAATAAAACTAAATGTTATATGGTCGAGTTTTACTCCTGGGTAGTTACTCTTCTCAAGTGTGCAACTCCAATATATCTTTATGTGCATATTATGCTTACTGTAAAAATATTATCGACCGTAAAATATTTACTCAGGTAAATTAATAATATTTATAATCATTTGTACGTATTGTGTAAATTAATGCTTAATAAAGTCATATCTACTAAATGTAATACTTTTGCATTTTGTCATTTAGTCTGTTAATATATTCTCCTTTTCTATATTGTGTTCTGATTTTTCCTTAGCTCTTCAATTCTGCTTTAAATATATTTATTTGTTAACGTTGTTACTGCAGATTCTGCAATTATTGTGATTGTCGGCAACGACTAGCGAATTGTATTGAGTACGAGAGCTGGAGGGATTACCCAAACAAATGAATACATTTAAATTTCATTAGAATACAATTTTTTCAGCGCCAAGCCCATAATATATATATATGAATTGCACAGCTAAGACTTGAGACGATGTTAAGCCTCGTGATCTCTCGAAGTATTGCATCGGTACATAAGAGCAGCGAACGAACACAACACTTGAGAAAAGACAGTTCGAAACCTGTATGCCAACGGGATGGCTAGTAACCTTCGATATCCGCAAAACCGTTCCGGATTCGGACAGTATTATAGATTGGATTTCCATGAGTGCATCAATAAAAATATTTATACGTTTTAATTATTATTTTATTAATAACTTCATTCGTTTCAATAACAGTTTTTAGTAATTTAGGGTGGACATAGTTGATAGAATATTTCATAAGAGCCGTATCTGACATAGAGCATTTATTTACGTTTTCTCCCTGAATTCGGAATGTAAAAGTTTAGAATCGTATGTAATAATATGAAGATGGTACAACGTCGTTTATTCCTTTACACCTGGGGCCTAGTTCTGCAGAGGGTATAACTGTTAACAGAAGGGTTATATATATGTTTTTTTTTAACAGACAAAATTGATTGTTTAACCCTTTCAAATTTATTAAAAAATCCTTTGCAATCTTTGAACTTAAAAATTGAAAACATTAGAGGACAATTCTACGATGGATCTGCCACAATGCGTAGTTTTTATTCTGGTACAGCAAACGAATACAAGATGAAGCTTTGTATATCCATTCTTATTCACTTATATATAATTTGTGAGTAGTTGATGTTTGTGGAAAAGTATTATGATATAAGTAATTATCATTATATTTTCATCCCTTTTCCTAGGGTGCTCATTGCTCTTACCAGCTTGACAAGCCTTTTTTTGTTTGTGTTTATTTCTCCATGCATCGTATATTCTGCGAGTTCTTCGTTGTGGTAAGGCTAGGTGGTCGTTGTGTTCGGGTTGTAATTATTTTTTTGTTTTTATATCCATCCCCGGCGCTACTCGTGTAGAATGCAATCCGCCATGAAATGTATCACATTTAAGTTGTGTTTTGTAAATTTTTTGGCCGATGAGCCTAAAAACCTACTTAATTACTGTAAAGATTCTTAATACTTAAAACATTTATGTAATTGTAAATCTATAATGTTTTAGTATCAATATTTTAATCATAATACAAATTAAAGAAAATAGATAGGCCACATTATGTTGAATATTCTCTAGGCCGTGAAGGCAGTTCTAGCAACGTATATAAGGCTGAACGTGATCTATCAATTCTATTTTTAAATTAATACCTAACTTAACACGCAACACGCCCTATGGTGGAGAGGGAGACACTCAGCGGTGGAGCACATTCGTCGGTGGAAAAATATATAGGTGAGCAATAAATATCGTTAAAAAAATGTGCGTGGGTTGGTTGGAATGTCTTAGAAAAGGACGTCATAATATTTTATAGAATCAAGTACGTGTTGAATCTAATGATATCAATTTCGACGACGTAAATGAATGGAAATCAAAAATAGGTGAGCTGATAATAGATTTTAATAGTGATTGTATTAATAACTGTGATGAAACATGTTTATTTTTCGTGCTATTTCTTAAAAAAACATTAAAATTTAAAGGGGACCAGTATAAAGGTGGTAAATTTTCAAAAGAAACAATAACAGCTCTTCTTTGTGGAAACATGGAAGGTAAAATGGAAAAACCTTAAGTAATAGGAAAAGTAGCTAAGCCTCTATGTATCAAAAATATTAACGTAGAAAAAGCACCAGTCTCGTGCTACTCTATCAATAAATCTGGGATCACTGGAAGTATTGTGAATGATTGGTTACTAAAACTAAACATTAAAATGTTAAAAAAGAATTTACATATGATCATGTTTTGGATAATGCTGCAGGTCATCAAAAACTCGATTTGTAAAACAAAACATTTTCTTGGGTTCCTCATAACACAACTTATACATAACATAACACAGCCTATGGATGGATTATTTATTGTATGAAATTGTATAAATGCCGGTTACTAATACCTACTAGATTTTTAAAATAACTAACGATGGACACCAAAACCTCGTTTTTGACAAAAATGGAGTTACTGCTTATTAATTTGTGCACATTTAATACATTATTCACAACAACATGTGGTTTTTTACATTTATCGTTTGTAGGTTGAACCTTATTTTAAAACGTGTGAATGATATTATTTTTTAGAATAGTTTATTCAATTGTTAAAGGATACACATGTTGTGTTTTATATTTGCTGAATAACACTATAAATATCAAAACTAGAAAACATTTTTTACTTTTCATACATTATTCTTACATGCCGTAAATATTATTCATTTATTGTACCTACAAACATGGTCAAAAATATAAATTACATGTTGGCTATATTTGTTACGTTAAATTGTTTTGGCTATAATATATATGCTGGACGTGAGTACCAATATATTTTTTTTACATTACGTATTACAAAATTATTTGGAAATTATTGCCCCTGAGGTCGAATTATTATCTAGGTATCACAAAAATGTAATGTTTAATTTCTTTCATAAACATTGTAAAATATATTATGATACATAAAATGATCATAATTCACATTATTATATTTTAAAAGTCAATAAAAGCGTATAAATTGACCTACATATAATTATCATGTTTAAATTAGATAAAATATCAATTGAACATTAAAATTAATGTCACAAAATTATTTTTGCTAAACACACATTTAAGAATGTTAGTAAAATAGTACCTATAATTAATATATTTTAAAAGAAGTTGATCATCGTTTTCTAAATCAACCATATTACAACCTCATTATCATTCTAATACAGCATATTTTATACTTACTAGTTACTATTAATTATTTTGACTCAAGCTAATCAGAGTAATACTCGAGGATCGAGTTTTAGTAAGTATATTAATATATTATTTTACTTCACAACATACCCATACACTAATATATATTCATGAACATAATCACAATGAATTCTGCTTTAACTATAATGTGAACATTTTTCTACCACACAATTATTTTTTATATCTATAAAAATAAGTTGGATGAATAAGTTACTCTAAATTGTATGCAAAATGCAAATATGGTAAATAGATTATGTATCACTAATTTTAAAATTTAAATTGAAAGATTATGCACCTTTTACTAGAATCTTCATACTCTGTGATTTCATATTATTTTAAACTGTAATAAAAAATTACCTGTGATACAAACATAAATGTAAAACAATATTAGGAGGTCTCTTGAACAAGGTTGTGGTCTCTCTATTTTTTTGGTGAGATTCGGTTTTTCCAGGTCACCCTCCATAATACATCGTTGGCTGGTTCGTTGGTTGATTGTAGCCCAGGATTGATTTGTTGCTGTACAATATTTGGAAATAAAAGTTAAGGTACACGGACAAATAATGTGGATTAGCAGAGGAGGACTGGGATTGTAAAAGTCAATTGGTCTCCAATTATAGAAATTCTTACATTCGGTAATACTCTGAGGAGCAATGAATACTTTTACCATAAAAAAACATATTTCTAACTGTAATTACACCAGTGACCAATAGTTAAATTATCAAAGAGTATCGATTTATAGTATTCTATAAGTAAAAATTATTAATATCATGTTCAGAAACTGTGATTGGAGTAATAAAAATTATTTTTTTTTTAGAAACTTCAAATAATTCTGCTAGAAATATAGTTGTTGAGGCTCCAATAGAATCTGATTTAAACGGTAACTATGATGTTAATTTATAAATTAACAAATAAACTTTATTGACTGTTATACAACAATTACCCATAACTCACACTGATATTTAAAAATCCATAAAAAATTGTAAATTGACCCAAATGAAATTATAATTTTTAAATTTGATAATATTGGGTATTTCAATTTAATATTAAAATAAACATTACAAAATTGATTTTGCTGAACACAAATTCAAGTATGTTTGTACATATCACGTTTAAAAACAACTTTTTTGACCCCTTCTAAGTCAACCATATTACGACCTCATCACCTTTGTAATACAGTTTATTTTATACTTACCATAAATTATTTTGGATCAAGCTCATCATAAATATAACCGAAAATGGTGTTTTAGTAAGTATAATTATATTTACCTTATAAATTATAACATACCTACAAAATATTTTCTCGGCAGCCTTAATAATTAATAATTATTATTAAGGCTCTCTAGTATTGTCTATTCATCTATACATATATTATATCTAGAGTTACATCTAAATTAACAATAATGTGATCAATTTTCTACTGTACAATTATTATTTATATGTATAAAAGTAAGTTGAATATTTACTTTACATTATATGCAAAACCCAAGTATTTTAAATAGATTATGAATCACAATAATATTAAAATTTTAATTGAATGGTTTTGCAACTTTTACTGGTGTATAAACATGTAAGAAATGTTATCTCTTAGCAGGTATCCTGGTATTCTTCTTATGTGGATTTTAAAAATGTTATAAACATTCGTTGTTCTTTAAAAACTTATATTATCATTATTCATTACAGTTGAATTGTGGAAAAATAATTTGATAGATGGACATTCCAAAGGAAGCAAGTATTTGAATTCGATCTTTGTGTACAAAAACTATTTTCGATAGAATATTATTCATTGTTTATACTTACTACTCTTATATTATACTACATATCATAAGCAGCAAAATATGAAAAAATTGTATAATAATATATTAGTTATAAATCTACGATTTCAGCAGAATTCGAGGATCACATCTTGAATTTATTTGCTAATAACTTTCATTGTCGAAATTTCATGTAACTGGCCTACGACAATGAATTTATATTTATGTCATTTTTTTGCGTCTTCTATGGTTGAATTTTTTTTTTCTAACATAGTTTACCTACTAAGGTAAATAGTAATTTACGCACCTAGACCAATAATATAAGGTGTCATACATCAATTCCCTTCAAATTTGACAACACATGTATGCCTTGCATTGTGCTGCAATCAGGAATTGTAAAATAACTGAAGTATTATAATTTAGATTTATTCAATGCAAAGGACTGGGAAGAAATATATACGAAATACAGTTAGTATATATTAATTATTTATGGTATTGTATATGAATACTTAATACAATAGGTACACTTTATGAACTATATGATAAAAAAATTTTATATACTAAATAAGTAATCAGTTTCATCGAGTAAAAACAACTGCAAAAATATGCTGAAATTAAACTACCCAATCTCTTAAATCTCATTAACCATATGGAGAGACTTATCCCTCATACACTCTTTTCGTTTAAAACTATATTATATTTTACGACTCGTTGATATGATGTCAATATATTATACATAGAGTTACTTTTTGCGCCACTCGAATTATTTTCTGGTAACGTTATCACAATTTCCATAGAAGTAATGTATCAATCAGTTGATATATCATCTGTATTATTAATATGGGGTCGTTGGAAAACATACGTTGCATAATAGCATAACATTTTGGAATGCAGTTGGTTGCCACTCTAACTGGTCGATCGTCGCGAAATAAAACAGCAACAATAGCAATAAGGTACACAATAGTTACAAATTTGCTCAATTAAACTATTCTTGGGGGGACGAGGTGACTGAGTGGTCTGACTCTTCCGCTGCGACTCAGCCGGTCGCGGTTCGATCCTCGGCCACCGGGCGGCATTTTTCTCCGGACAAGTCGCGGTGACCGGAGAGCAAGTGCTGCCATCCCCCACCCCCGGGGCATGGCAGAAACCTACGGGTGCCCCATTCGAAATTCTGCCAAAACAAACACACACGTGTTCCCCCCCACCGTACCAAAAACATACAAACCATCAATACAAAAACCTACAGTACCTACTAATAGCTAATGGCCACAGTTGCCGGGCTCAGGATCAAGTAAAAAAAAAAAAAAACTATTCTTGATGACTTGTGTATATTCCATGTTAAAGAATACGTATTAATGTTTATATATTATATATATTGTCATTATTTATTACAGGCAAAATGAACAGTGCGCAATTAAGAGAGCAGTTCGGTGTTGGTAAATATTTAGTTTCGATCTTTGTTTATTAAAACTATTTTTGATGGTATATCATTCATTGTTTATACTTACTACTCTTATATTCTACTACATATTTGGTGCAGTAAAATATAAAAACAATGCATAATATATTTGTGCCACAGTCAAATGTTCATCGGGGCTACATTAGTTGACACAGAGAATACTACCGACGCTGATTTGCCCGCGGACTAAGTACTAAGATACACTAAAACTATGAACACCAAGATGACTAGATAGTATTATCGGTATTTTATATCTTATCATTGGTGAGTCTTCGTTTACACTTTACAGCTAAAAAGTATGTTAGTTCAACCGAAGTTTACAGACTCGAAACCTACTTTACCGTTTTCATAGTAAAAGTTATATCAATAGATTCCTTTTGACTTTTGAATGTATTTATATTTTTTTTTTCAACCCATATATATACCTTAAAGTTAGCTCAAACATGACTGTTGTTTAGCTCATGAAAACACATTATGATAATTGATAATAATCATTGTTTAAAATATTATTGGTTTTTATTGTAATAAATATTTAAATTGTAAAGCATTTACAATTCAAGTTAATTTATTGCTGTATACATTTAAAGCGAATGGTTTGCTTATAAAATAATAATAAATACTCATTCGAATCTAATGCATGTTATTTCAGGTTATATGTACCAGTTTATTGTGAGCTGTAATAAGAAAACCAAAGAAGGTATTAATTATTAAAATAGTTATAATATACACATATACAATTAAAATACTTACAATAAGTAACAATTATTGGTTCTATGATTATATTCAATTGAAAAAAAATGTATTTAATTCTAATTTTTTGTATTTTACAGGTGCAGATAAAATTGAGCCTTTAGAGTTTTGAGCAACGTTGCATGAAATCAGTTAAATAATACACTTGTCATAATAAAGTTTCCTAAATTTATTTCTGATAGTTAAATGTGAGTGAATTCGTACTTTACTAGATAAGATCTTTTCATGTTGTTATACATTATCAATATTTAATATAATGAATATTTATTATAGATTTATCTTTGTGCTTTTACTGTTATAGTGTAAAATATATACAGACGTCACTTATCTATGTACACAGAGCAATAATGTAACGTTTATAAAATTAAATTATAAAAATGATAATTATATACTTTTCTTGGAGAAATGTTATATTATACAATTACATACATTTCGTAAAAAAATATATTACATCGGCGATATAAAATTGCACTATCGTATAGTTATAGTTATCGAGCGACTCTTGAAACAGACCACTGCAGCGTTGGTTTTTGTAAACCAAATACGTTTAGTATTATAAGTGTCTATACGTCATGACGTGAGTACGTATCTATTTATTTAAAAGATTCACGATTATGCATTTAATACAATATATTGTGAGAGCCAAGATGACCAAAATTATTATAGGTCTTAGATATACCTACAGATTATATGATTTCTACAAATTTTGACTACTTTTATCAAAAAAAAAAAAATTGTCTACCTTAAAGTTAAATTAAATATTTATGAGTTAAGATTTTAACAATATTGGATATTCACTTAATTTATCATGGAGGGATTTTCTAATATATTCATAGTTATAATTTTAAAACTAATGACAGCAGAATCTTGACATTTTGCAATATATGTTTATTTTTTGATTTTCTATGGTTTGCCTATACTTCTCAAAATATTTTGACTCGTTTTGATCTGTTTACGGACATTTTTTTTATTAATCAATTTTCTTCAACAAAGGTTATGATAGCTTAATGCTTAATGCTTAATGCTTAAGGCTGTCAATGGACAACGGGTACAGATTTGATCGTCTCTCGTCAGTTTCTAGTAGCTTTACTCTAAGTACCTACACTTTTATGAAAACAGTATACCTACGTGGTGTTGATTCAAAAAGACACAAAAATTAGTTATTAGTATTATTACTTATATTATTAGTATTATTATATAAGATTCTGAATCAAGCGATTAATGTATTGATTTTCGTGTCTGGTATCATGTTTTGAGGCAGAATAAATCTCACTACACCGATAAACTTACTTTCATGTGGCCAAGACATTCGATATATTTTATTGCTATTTGGTACGTAATGTAACAATATTGTTGGTTAATATTTTTTAAAGTCCATTATTCTGCCGACACAAATAAAATCGTACTCTTTAATACGAACAATAATAAACAACGTTTTACTGTGTAAACAAATTTCTTTATTATTGAACAATTTACAATAATTGTATGTTTAAATAACATTATATGAGAGTAAAGCACTCTACGGAAGTAAATTAAAATTTTGATTGATTGTAAGCCGAACATTGAAAAAAAAAACACAGTTTAGGTGCAAAGCAAGAAATTGCAAAATTTTGAATGGTTGTATGCCAAAAATAGAAAAAAACACAGTTTAGGGGTAAAGCAAAAAAATGCAAAAAACAATATAAATAATATAACTTTAAACAAAAAAAAGGCATCAGTCAAGACAAAGAGAAGTGGGGGGGTACGTGATGGCGAGCGGGTGGTGCAATGATGTCGGCCCGTAAATGGCCACTGGTCACCAATACACTGTTCTCCAGGCCGGTCCTGCGGGGCGGACGAGGGTCGCGGGCGCGTTTGCTCGGGACGCAGACGACCATGGCAGCGGACGAAGCCCGGCCACGACGGCCGCGAGATAGACGACGAGGATGACGGTTGGAGACGAGCGGCTAGTGCGCGATGTTATGCGCTTGACGGTCCTGCAGGTGCTGAAGACGTCGACTGTCGTGCCGGCGAAAGCAGTGACCTAAGCTCGGAGGGAGCTCTGTGGTCCTCGCCGTTGCCGGCACTAGTCGTCTTCGTGCAGCACTTCAGTCGTCATTGGTACCACGGGGCGGCGTCGATGCCCTCTCTGGTACAGATAGCCGCCGTCGCCGTTGACGTCATGTCATCGTCTTCACTCGCGACCGAAGCAGCCGGACGTCCGCCGCGCCGCCAGAGGGTCTCGCGTGTCGTTGTCCTCGAGCTCGCGACGACTGCTAACCCGTCGCAACACCGCCGGTGGCCGGAGAACGTGTATGGCGACTTACCGCCCATCACCCTAGAAGTGCACTTTCACGTACCTTTACTCGACCCCACTTCTCTTTGCCTTGTCTGCTGCCCTCGGCGAGGGGGGG